>NW_010115828.1:0-414 GCF_000699245.1 Pterocles gutturalis | reverse complement strand
GGAAATTAACTAAATTCTATTAAATTCCCCGACTCAAAACTATTTTTTTGCCCACAACACATACTCATTTAATGTTCCTTGCATGGAAGTACCTCCAAGCACTATTACCATCTATGCCTAGTGGATTGGTCTGGGACTTTACTTGGTATTTCAGTCTACAATTAACCATGCTGAGAAAAAACCACCCTGACATCCCAAGGCCCACGCTGTATTTGGACTGTATCAGTCTCCGTGCCCTGGATACTCTCGTGGTAACACTCTTGCGCATCCACTAATCCTCTGAATTTCAGATTTAACTACAGATTTTTAAAAATAGGTTTGAGACATAATAATTCCGGGAATGGTTTTAATGTAACATAGAAATCTGGGAAAACAACTTGTCCGAATTAGGGGTGGGTATATGCAAACACTGGT
>NW_010115827.1:0-13588 GCF_000699245.1 Pterocles gutturalis | reverse complement strand
TCCCTTCCCTTCCCTTCCCCTTTACCCTATTCTATTTCAGCTCTTCTGGAATCCAGCATCCCAGGTCGTGAACAAGACACAGTTCAGCTAGGTATGTTATAGACTCTTAAAAAACCATCCCCTTTATCTGGAAGTGTTTATACTAAAGTTATGGAAAACAGACACTTTTCAAGAATGTGTGATGGTCAGGTCATAATAGTTAATTTTTTAAAAAAAATTTCTCTGCCTTTATTCTTTCTATAGTGGAAGGCATCAGGGTGCTATTTTCTTTTGATGCCATAATCACTCATTTCTCATTCTTTTGTATCCTCACAACTAAAAAGAATATTTACATCTGTTTCTTCTTGGCTTTTTGTAGCTTTTCACACTAATATCTGTAATTGGTCACTTTGTGGTATCAGCATCCACTGATACTGAAAATATAGATATGTATGACTAGTATGTTGGCATAATGTAAGTTTTAATATAGGTAGATCCTCTTCTTGTATTTCTTTTTACCATTCCCAGAGTCTTTTATTAATGTCTCTTTTTTTTCATAATGTTGTAGCCAATCTTAGCCCGTGAATTTCGCCTGTCAATATGTATCTCTGTGTTGTATTCACTTCAGCTTATGTGCTTTACTTTGAACTCACCTGCTTTTTTGAGTCCGTCCAGCTTCTACAGAAAGAAATTCGTTTGTCTCTTATTTCTTGTGCAACTTTTTTGTTCATGCAGATATGGGACTACAGGGATGTATATTTTCCATATCAGTTATACCACTGGGAAACACTGTGGTCCATCTAGTGAAAGAATAATTTTTAAATGTGCAGGCTAGACGTACTTTTTGTTCAGTTTTAACTCTCTAGAGTAACCCGATTCAAACACCCAGCTGTCATGTAATATAATAAGATAGTAGGAATTCATTCATACATTAAGATTTCACTTAATTCTATGTGCCTAGCACAAATTAAAATATTTTTTTACAAAAGGCCACATATTTTTGTGTTTGCATCCCTAATGGTTTAAACTTGAAGTTCATTGTGGTTGTCTAAAACATGCTGTGGTCCATTGCCAAGGTTCACAAAAAAATACACATCAGATTTTGGTAACAAATAATTCAATTCCACTAACTAGACAAGTTTAAGAATTTTTCCTTTGGGGCTAAAACTGCTGTTACTGAAAGTAATTGGCATATATATCTCTTAGCTTAAACAGGACCAAGGGCAATCCCTTAAAACGCTGTCCTTTATATTTGCTGTACAAATCATTCATATATGTTTCACATTTCTGTGAAGATGTGCTTTAATGTTTTAATTCATTATCTCATGAAAACATAAGTGTTTGCAAGTTCTGTAGTTTACCACTTTAACTTCAGTCTGGTGTCTGTCCCGACACATTATACAGTCACATTTTTAAAAAGAATGAATAAATAAATACAGTTATTTACTGCCTGTTTCTGGCCTCTAAGATAATGTGTGTGCTGAGATTTCTCATGGATTTTGCAGTTCAGATTGCCCTTTCTCTGAACTCAGCAATTAGTGTTTTGGGTTTTTTTTTGTTGCTCACTGAGTTAACCAGGATATAGACCCACAATTCATGTCAAATACTGCAACTTCAGAGTCCTCATTTGTTTAAAAAAAAAAATAATTCAATCCCACCATAACTTTCAAACATCTTTTGACTCCAGTAAATTTGTGTGTTTTTCTGTTTTCTCCTGAAGTGTCCTTGGAGTGGAATGTTTTGCATAATGATAGCAGGCTATTTGGTCTTGCACTGCTCCATCCTTTTAATTGTATTCATCCAATACCAAGACATCTATTCCTTGGAGTCTTCCACTGAGCCTGACAGACATCTAGGTCTGCTGAAGTAATCTGGTGTAAGAACCTCTCAGTTAGCCTAATCTTATATCTCAAGTGATTCCTCAGAACGAGAGGACATGGGGTGCTGAACTAGAAGAGATGGCTCAAGATAAGAGACTGTTTGTTCCGAGACACCTTGACAATACGAATTGTCATCCTGTTATTGCTGGGGAGGCACAGAAGTTGTGGGCCAGCAGACCAGCGAAGACTGTTTCTGAGTCTGGGTCAGACCATGGTAACGTCTACGTATTGGAGTCTGTGACAGCCTGCGACCACCCAACAACCACCCAAAGACCCCCAGAGTGGAACTGAGAATGCATAAAGTTGCACCACTGAGCATAAACTCTCCACATAAACCATCAGAACATGCGCAGGTGGAACAACAGAAGGATGACATTCCGTTGCTAAGGTGCTGGACCAGATAAAAGTACTGCGAGTGACTTACCGTTTGTTGACCTGACATCAATGATCCCTGGACTCCCGGACCATCGAACTCCTGGAACATCTGGACTTCCTTGATGGTGACTATTCTTGCAACCCTGTCTCAGATATTTGTTTAATTTCCATCTTCCCTTCTCATTCTATCCTATCACTACTCTCTCTCACTTTTTTTGATAATAAAACTAGGTTTAGTTCCACAGCATTTGACCTCGTGTCTTAATTTAATCTCTCAGGACCAAAAAGATACATGCCCCGACTTCGGATCGAGACTATTTTTTTTACACCTGGGCGCAAGATTGCACTTAAACAGTACTGAATATAGTCTTAAATCTGTTATAAAAATAAGCTTTGTGTAGGAATCATACAACTCACCAACAGCTATTAAATAATGGTATAGATTAGATTGTTGAATGTTTTTCAAAACGTCCTTCTTTACATTAGAATTGTTTTTATTAATACTGCCATTGTATCAGAACTGTTTCTGATCAGAGAGTATAAATTAAAAATATACTATGTGCTTTTTTGAAAAAACCTTTAAAACTATTTAAATTATACTACATGGATCTGTTTCTTTACATAGAAAATCATGTAGTCCCTGCTAATCTTAGTTAATTTATCTGTCAGGGTAGGCATGACAATTAGAGTGGTGCTGAGAAATACCAGACTTTGTATTTCTCGTAAGCCTGACTTCTCTGGGCTTTACATATTTATTCCACTACTTTCTGCCTGTTATGGTCAGATGGGAGAGAAAGATGATGTTTTCTCTGCATTAAAACCTTGCATAGGTTTGACGAAGGTGAACTCTGGCTTTTGATCAAAGTAAGACATTGTTGGTTAAACAATGCATTAAAAATGTCCAACTTTACTATCAGCACAGGATGAAAGGGAAATTCTCTTGCCCTTTTTCTGCTGAAAAGAAAACCCTCTGCAATGTGTAATCAATGCAGTGTCTTATTTGCCATCTTGGCCTTCAGCCATGCCAGGCCAACACTGATCAGACTTACTTGTGTGTGACGATAAGTCCAAGATCTATTGCCCAGTTTATATTGTAAATCAACTTTTGTGCACGGAAATTTCTAGTATAGTGTGTTTCTTTTGTGCTAACAATGGGGACCCTCAGTATACTACCAGTATACAATGAATAATATTGCTACATTAACCTACATTAACTATAGTAGTCTGTAAATTTATAGATGCTTTGAACACAAGACAAGAGAACTGTTTAAGGTGACAGCAACAGTAATAGAGGAAAAATAGAAAAATTGACACAGAGAATAAGAAAATTTAACCTGACCATTAAGAAACTTCTTTTAGCACTTTCTAATACTGTAGAACAGGCTTTGAAATGAAGTCTTCCCAGCAGTTTCACCACTTTAAAGCAAGTAAAAAAAAAAAAAAAAAAAAAATCAAATAAAGCAATCGGGAGTATTCTAGAATGAATCATTTGTGTTCTACAGGGAAGATGACCTAAGAGCTCTTTTGTCTTTCTGATTTTCTTGCCTAAGACAAGCATTGAACCTTTGTCCTTAAAAAGAGAAATTTAAATTATCTGGTAAAATAATGTATTTGTCTCACATTTATATGATACAATTATGATAGAAGAATATTCTTCTGAAATCTTTTTCGCATTTAATGTGCAGTAGAAAAGGATTTATCTCCAAAAAGAAGCAGGGAACAGTGATTCTGATTTTTTTATTCTGCTCCAAAAGTGCAGTGCATCTTTCAAAGTTTTGTTTTGTTCATATATGCTGGTCATTAATTCCTAAAGAAATAAAAAGATTGTGGTTTTGAACCTCTAAGAACAGAACCCACTTACTTAGTGGACACCAAACTATCTAATGAAATCAGTTTATTTTCTCATTCACCTTGTCCTCGCTATGTCCTCAA
Organism: Pterocles gutturalis; assembly: GCF_000699245.1. Lineage (NCBI taxonomy): Eukaryota > Metazoa > Chordata > Aves > Pterocliformes > Pteroclidae > Pterocles > Pterocles gutturalis. The sequence goes on along the minus strand of NW_010115827.1, from coordinate 9,422 downwards.
AATAATATTACGAGTGACTTAAAATAGACTAAATTGCTTAATACAGGAGGAGACATTTTTGTTTTCTGAACAGAAATTAATAAAGCTTGTATCTTGGAAATCCTTAGTCACAAATGTCATTGACTGTAGTTTTGCAGGGTCAAGTGTCATAGGCACTGGCCAAGAAGCCATTGGACGCTCTGCAACATCAGTGTATGCTTGTGCTGACAAGAAGCTAGCAAAGGCCAGAGAATGTAGTCAAGTGTAGGCAGTGTAGGTAGTTACTATATGACAAACTTTGAGAAAATTCTGCACTTATTAAAAGAAAATTCTGAAAGTCTATTTTATGGTGTGAACAAATATGAAGCTCAGGGTGGAGAGTGGGAGAGCAACTGCCTGAAGGAACAGAGCCTAGTGAATCTGATTTCAAGCAAACAAAAAATGAGTCAAACTTTCTGTATTTTTATCCCAACATTTACCTAGAGCATGAACAAAAGTAGTGTTCTGTAACGCTGTGAAATGCATTATGCTGGCCAGGCTGGACATAATATCTTTAAATAAATTTATTTTTTGTTTATTTGTTTGTTAAGATTATTCTTTTTCTCTATTGGAAGAGCATAGTCTAGAAGCTTTTCTTTTTCTAACTTTTTGCTACCTAAAGTTAGACTTCCAAATAAGAATCATTTTTCTCTAGTTTTTCTAGATCTCTTGAGTGTACGCAATTCCCTTTTAAATTTTAGCAGGGTCTTTGCTTCTGTTTGGAACAAGCAATCTGGAGTACAAATCTCTTATTTAGAGTTCTGCATAAATGGGGATGATGGGGGAAAATGATAATTTAATTCAGATTTCTGGAGGTGGGAAATACTGAATTAAAGATTGTCTTCAAAAAAAGATAAGAAAGAAAATAATTTATCCTCAGGCAAATATCATATAGTGACTTAAGTTTTTATTATTGTGAATAAAGTTAATGAACAGGGAAATAAGGTGAAGTACTCCGTACATGACTTTTCTAAGGACTTTGTTAAGGATATGGGTTTGCTCTGTTTCTGTCTAATTATGTTAGGTTGCTGTTAGGATCCTGTATAAATTCATTGAGCAAATGTTATAACCTATGATTTTAAGAGGCATAGTTCCCAGAATCTTAAAGGATTTTATGGAACAAATATTAATTTTAGGGAAAGCAACTCTACAATCAATTTTCTTCTGTTCAGATAACTATGTACTATAGTGCTAATATTATAATGTTATAAAGAAATATAAACAAGCAAACAAAAAAAAATTATTTTGGTTTTTGTACCAGGCATATATCAAGAAATATTAGGAGGAAATAAGAATGGAATTCTTTATTTTTAAAAAGGTGTTAATTTAGAATAAGTATAATTATAACCTCTAAGAACTATTGATGATTCTGAAAAACACATTCAGTCATTTTCTAGAAATGGATTCATTTTACCTTGTGTCATTTTTAGTGTAAATTTTACAGTGAGTTATATCTTGGTCCTGCAATCTGCCTTTGCAAATGTGCTGAGGTTCCAAGCAGAGAACAAAGTATTAAATAAGACTATTCTGAATGCAAGACATCTGGAATTTATTTAAGTAATTTCATAAAAAATTAATGCTTTCTGCACTTTCTTTCAAAATTGGAGAACTCACATATTTTCATTAAAAAATCCCCCAAAATGTTCCATAAATATTGGTAGCTATGTTCTGGCAATGCCAATTTGTATATTATGTGCTAATTCGACTTTTTTATTGGTAGTTAAGTATATGATTTCAAGTAATAAAAATTGTTTTCCCACCTTTTCATAGTACAATGAGTACAATGTATACTGTTTTACAGTATTTGAAATATTTGCTTACTGGAGAAGGAAAAAGGACAGTGTTGTGTTGAGAATTTATCTGATTTTGAAAAAAAAAAACCTTAACCACATTAGTTAAAATCCAAATCTGTATGAAGACTTCCACATGTTGGACAATGTAACAAGTTAAAAAAGATCTGAAGCATTTAAAAAAACCCTCAAAACCTACTCAATATCTCCATTCTACCATAAGCCCAAGAGAGACACAGGTAAATTGAAGTGTTGTGTTTCAGATCAGAAAACAAGTGACTCCCAGGTCTGATAACAGAATCTTATTCCTGCACTGCAACATCTTTCTGCTGTCTCTTCATAGACTTAAGAGAAAACATTTTCAGATATGAAAAATCAGTGCCACATGGCTTATCACTGACATTATTTTGAGCAGTAAAATACTGTCCTTGAGAGAAGACTGTCATTAGCAAAACCACTCCCAAGTTACAAAATCAAAATCAGATGGAATAATTTAAAAAATAAAAGACATTATTAGAGAAATAACAGAAAGCATTATTCTTCTGAGTTAGGAGAGGAAAACAACTGGCCATAACATTTACATATAAGTCTTTAAATTTAAACAAAGCACAAACCAGGAAATAAAGGCTTGATGTTTCTTCTGTAGAGTGTCAATAAGCTTCCTATTTGCATTTTTATTCAACAGTAAACTTATGTCAGTCTCTCAAATATTCATCCTAACATGCATTTTAACAAAATAGCTGCGGTAACCTCCAAAATAAGTAATGTAAACAAGTGGATCTTATAGTTTTACTTCAGAGTGTTCATTTTGTGTAGAATATATTCAGTCTTAAATACCTTAGAGAGAACACAATAAAAACCTTAACAAAACACTGTACCCATTCCCGTAGGATAGGTGTGTTTAGAAAGACTCTAGTCCAGAATGTACCATTTGGCTGATAGATAGATTTTTTTACCTACTGCAAAACATCATGATGTTCCTTTTCCAGAAGGACTGTTATTCTTCCTTTGTAAAAACACTTGAACTCCTGCAGGCTATGAACAAACTTTCATACACATTCTCTGCACATAACTTTATAGGAAGGAACTACCCAGTACTCATAATAATAGCACATGGTAGAAATAAATACCCCTGTGGAAAGTATTCTCAAATGAATACATTTTTAAGGGAATGTAAAATATACTTTTCAAAACAAAATTTTCTCTGGAGAGAATGTCAGACACTCCAGATAAATCTGACTTCTTTCTGTTCATTCATGCTACCAATTTATGCATTAGGAATTTTTATTAGAGTAGTTAATGGAATGTAAATAGTGAAGTATAAGAAACCTTGTGAAGCTTGATTCTTATTTTATGTAAAAAACTTAAAGATTCAATCTTTATATTGTAAATATTTTCATTTAACTATTGTACAAAGTAACAACACTGACACATTTGCATTTAATTTCACATGGAAAGAAATTGGATTGAATTGATAAATGGATTGGATTGCAATTTTCTTCCATTCTTTTGTGTGTTATCTTGTTAAAAGGTTTTTAATTTAATTAATTATTCCATTAATCACTATGAGTTAAAATTAATTTAGTTACAGATATACTAGTAAATCGTCAGGAATTTCCATGAGAAAGTGTTGTCCCTTCACAAAATTGCATTCTCTTCATAAATAACAATACCGTCTCTGTTTAAGGTACAAGACCAACCTTTGCTTTTACTGTGAAGATATGATGCAACTTCCATCACTCTATGTTGCTCTTGCTCTTTGTTCCAGTTACAATTCAGTTTTTAGCAAGCTTACTTTTCATATATTTTCTTTGGAGTGCAAAACAGTAGATAGACGTCTTCCTGGCATCTTTCTAAACTGTAGTCGTTTCTGCCCTCTGTTTTGTTCTGAGAAATGAACAGATGCCCAGTGTCAAAATACGGAGGTGGATATAGCTGTAGATTTGCTACACCTTGCATTTCTTTAATACGTCAGCCCCTGATGTCATGGTCTCTAGTAAAACAACGAAATGACAAAATTTAAGATTGGTTCTATCTTCCATCCGCTTTAATTTCGCTATTAGGAGAAGGCTAACTATTTTAATGAGGCTGCTTATTCACACAGTTGAAAAGCAGATTCGGAGAATGCTGAGTCAGACTGCAGGTTCCGAGTGTTCCTTTCCTGCTTTTTAAAGTGACCTTATAGTTTCTGAAGTTTAACTTGAGCAGTTCTGATACCTCAAGAGCAGCTGTTTGCATCTATAAAGGATTGTGTGTCATTTAGTTTGCGAATCTTGTCTTTAAAATCTACATTTCTTGTCCATACATGTGTTGTAAATCTATGTGTAAGGGGATTTTTCAGTTACAGGCTAGCAGAAAACCATGATTCGGTTTCCTAGCCTTTGTTTACAGTGTCCTATGGGAAGGGATTACCAGTCAGGCAAACTAAATGGAATTATGTTTAATAGCTTCATAATAAATAAAAATTTTCATTACATGAGCTGAAATAATGAGTCAGTTTAATTTAATATTTTTTTTATCATCATAGAGGTAAATCTCATTGTGATTTTTAAATCAGATGATGAGATCTTTTGTCTTTATATTAAAAGTTACTATAGTCTCTAGTTAAGTGCCACCTGTTCACACTAGAATTGTAATTGCTCTGATTATCTGTTCCTATCAAGTCCAAACAGTGTGAACTTATTTTTAAAAAAGATATTTGAAACAGGCTTTGGTTTTAGTTTATAGTTATAATTATTAAATGTTTATTTAAGCTCTTTTAAATATTAAGAAATAACATTTTACAGATGGCTGTGCAACGTCACCCTGTTTATCATTCTCCCAGTACCTACTCTCCCCAATTTGTCTTATCTCATCACAACATCTTTGTTTAATTTAAGCTCTGAGCCTGTCAAAGCTGGTGTACACCTGCAGAGTTTTAACTGGAAGTTTGTAAGTATTCCCTATGGAATTGCTCAAATAGAAATTTTGTAATTAAATAGGAAACTCACTATGGTGGTGGAGGAACAGAGCCATCTGGCTTACTGCAGTGAGTTACTCAGTTCTTTGGCAATTGGCATACTAGACTAATCTCTCACCATTTACCTCTAATTGTCTGAAATGGTCAAACTGTAAAGATCTGCCTCTGTAGGCTCTGGGGATATGCTTCATATGCAGAGAGGAAAGATGAAGTTTCCAGCACAGTTCTTTGGTGTCCACAGAAGAACTTGTCCACAGCCCTGTGAGCTGATCTTGGACTCCAGCTGATGATCTGGAGGCAAAAGAACACTTTGAAGAAGCAGGTTGTGGCTATTAACTTGAGGTAATGGTGCCATCTTATCATACAGTATAAAAAGTGTTGTCAACAAACTACTGACTTACCTTGAATACTGTTTAGTTAAAAAATGAACAAATGAACAAACAAACAAACAAGTAATAAATATGGATTAAGTTTTCAGCCTTGAAAATTATTAGATATTTGCCTGCCATGTAATTCCTATCACCTCAGTTCTGATTATCACCAATCTTTGTGACTTTAGTTTTCTGTTACAGTCAGATACGTTTAGTTACATTTCACTGTGTAAAACATGTAAAAATAACCCAAAAATTTAATGAGAAGTAATTTTTCAAACTAAATATATACCCAACTAATCCACTGAAAAATACCCATAACTTCTAGCTGCTTAACAACAAGAAAGGCACTAGTATTTGGAAAAGATGAGAGGAAAGGGAAACAAATGATGTTGAAACAAAAATATAGACAAATCCACTTTCATAGAATCATAGAATCATAGAATCAATCATAGAATGGTTTGGGTTGGAAGGGACCTTCAAAGACCATCTAGTCCAACCCCCCTCCCGTGTGCAGGGACACCTTACAACACATAAGGTTGAGGTTGCTCAGAGCCTCATCCAACCTGATTTTGAACAGTTCCAGTGATGGGACATCTACAACTTCTCTGGGCGACCTGTGCCAATGTCTCACCACACTTGCTATAAAAAAATTATTTCTTATACCTAGTCTGAATCTACTCTCAGTTTAAAGCTGTTTCTCCTTGTCCTATCACTACAGGCCCTGGTAAAATGTTTCTCTCTGTCTTTCTTATAAGCCTCCTTTATACATTGAAAGGCAGCAAAAAGTCTCCCCAGAGCCTTCTCTTCTCCAGTCTGAACAATCCCAATTCTCTCAGCCTGTCCTTGGATGGGAGGTGCTCCAGCCTCTGACCATCTTCATGGCCTCCTCTGGACTCACTCCAACAGTCCATGTCCTTCCTGTGCTGAGGACCCCAGAGCTGGATGCAGCACTGCAGGAAGAGTCTCACCAGACTGGAGCAGAGAGGGAGAATCACCTCCCTCGACCTGCTGCTGGTGATGCAGCCCAGGACACGGTTGGCTTTCTGGGCTGTAAAAGCGTGTTACTGGCTGATACCCATTTTTTCATCCATCAGTACCCCCAAGCCCTTCTCTTCAGAGCTGCTCTCAATACGTTTATCTCCCAGTCTGTACTGATACTAGGGATTGCCCCAATCCACCTGCAGCACCTTGCAGTTGGCCTTGTTGAACTTCATGCAATTCACACAAGCCCACTCCTCAAGCCCGTCAGGATCCCTCTGGATGGCATCCCACCCCTCAGGCGTGTCAGCTGCACCACTCAGCTTGGTGTTGTCAGCAGACTTGGTGAGGGTGCACTCAACCCAACTGTCCATGTCATTGGTGATGGTATTAAGTAGCACTGGTTCTAGTAGGAACCCCTGGGGGACAGCACTCATCACTGGTTTCCACTGGGACATTGAGCCATTGACTGTGACTCTTCTTTTGACTCTTTTTGTTAACCCTGTCTCTCCCCATGAAGAATTAACAAAGCTGTTGTGGGTGGGTCAGAACACTGTGAGCCCCAACATTCCATCCTGGGAAACACCCAAACAGAAGCAGACAGATCTGCATCCACAGACGGCAAAGGACTGTCCCCTCAACCTAACTGATCATGGCACTGTCATCCCTGTGGCGCCCATCATCTGGCCCCTGGGCCCCCCTCAATGCCCTGGCTACTGCAGCCAATCACCTTCCCCAAAGCCTTCTATGCCAGAGGTAAGGACTGACCCTGACCCCAGCAACCCAGGGACGCACTCTGGGGAAAGTCACAGCCTGTTCTCCATTGCACTTCTCTCTCCTCCTTCTTAGTCCCCTCATGCGCCTTCCCGCCCCAGGTTGGGATGCTTTTGCTCATGTCTCTCTTTCAGGATCAACCCACCTCTGCCAAGTGCCTGTGCAGGAGAGGCAGCCCTGCCCTGCACCCCAAGCACCACCCATGGCAGTGGGATCACCGGCACTGCAGGCACCCTGGGTACCCCCAGCAGGTGCCAGCTCCTGGGTCGTGTCATCTCCCTGGACAGTGACGTCCCTATGGATGACGGCACCCTCCTCCATGGGGGCATCTCCCTCGAAACTGATGTCCCCATGGATGAGGGCACTAGTGACACCACCCCGCATCACAAGATCAGCTCACTCTGGCTGCCTGAGGAGATGTTCTCCACCAGCTGCAGTGTTCCCAAGACCTCCGAAGCCATCCTGAGCACGGAGCACTTCAACACTATCAAGATGAAGCCTGAGGAAGCACAGCAGGATGCAGGGACAGATCTGTTACCACCCCAGGGCAGCATGTCCCAGCACAACATCAGACAGGAAAAAGAAAGGAAGAAGAGGCAGTATGGTTCCTTGCCAAAAAAATGGCAGAAAGTGCAAGGCTCTGGCACACAGTTTTGGGGCAGGAGGGAAAGATTAGGCCTGTTGCTGGGATGAGATGATTTGAGGGAGTTGGGGGGTGGAGGCTTTGATGATGTAATAGCTTTGATGACAGTTTTGTTCTCAGTTTTTCCATTAAAAGCCATTTATCCAGAACGTCTCTGTGTGTTTTGGGTTTGCATGGTGGATTTGTTGGAGGATTTCTTCCTCCCCTTGCTCCTCAAAGAAATAATTTATCACACAGTAGAAAAATAAGCATATATATAATAAGAAGCAGCTGCAACAGTAATGAAATCCTGACCCCATGAAGAACTTGCCTGTTTGTTTTTTTTTTTTTAAACTTTTGACACTGTTTAACAAAATATACTGTGGTTTATAAATGTGATTTTATCACTGACTTCAAGGTGGCATGGGTTTCACCTTTTACGAGGCTTTTGGAATGCAGTGACAGAAAGTTAACATGCCTAGTACAACTGTTCTCCCCCTGCTGTTCCAAGTTTTGCATATGTTAGAAATGTAATCACATTTTAAATGAGTTATATATATGTTGGAGACATATGGAGGATCTTCAGCAGAGCATAATGTGTGAGGTATACATGTTAATAAACAAATTGTGTTTTGCCTATCTGCATGTTTAAGTTTTGCAGACCATTAAGTTATGTTACTAGCATTGCTATGGTTGCATATAAATATTTTTCCATTCATATGACAAATATAGCAAGTAATTTAATTATAACAGCTTTGCTCCCTATATGTCTTCTTGCATGGAATATATTTTTGAGGATGAGTAGGAATATGATCACTAATATGATGTTTATGTTATGCAAGCTGATAACGTGTCTCAAACATCCAGCTTTTGAACTCTATTGCACCTTTTTTTAATGATAGCTAGTCTCAATTTAAAGGCTCAAGCAATGGAGATCCTACCAGGTTCATAGATAAGCTGTTAAAGTGGTAAACTGTCCCTACTGTAAAACGTTCTTGGCCAAGTTTGATTTTTTTATTCCCTAGTTTCATTTTCCAGGCAGTAGACCTTATTGTAGCCTTTTCTCCTAGATTAAAAAGCTGGCCACTGTTAGAAATCGGTTCCTCATACACTTGCTTGTAGCTTCTGGTCAAGCCATACCTTAAACTTTCCTTGTTATTGAAGAGAATGAACCCATTAAATCTCTTGCTGTGTAAAACGTCTCTGAGAGGTGAATCATAGCTGAAGCACTTCTCTGAGACTTTTCTGTTTTGCAAAGAATTGGACAACATACACAGGTAACTGCATGCTATGAAGTATGAAGATGTTATAAACTTGCTTATTTCTAAATTTTGTTTTCTTCCTTAGGCATCACCTTGATACAGAAAAAAACCTCAAATCTCTCCTCCAAACAGTAAAGTAAATTAATAACTTCCTAATTAATGCTACAGTTTTAGTTTATTCCTCCTACTCATTTAATTTTAAAGATATGCCTTTGGTGCTATCAGAGTCTTTATCAATAAAAGTAAACCTGTCTTTTTAAATTAGTTTCATCTTACTTTCTTTAAAATGCTACCATATTTTTTTTTTTAAATATATTGTTTTTAAATTCATATGAAATTTAAAGAGAATGACTATCAAGTAAGTTATATTTGTTTCTTCTTACAGCCACAAGTGTGTTCTCTGCTTCATTTTTCTAAGGAATTCCCTCAAACTGCTAGGCAAATGACTATGTGTTTTAAAAAATGTGGACCACACCTCAACCACCCCTCAGTTATTTAACTATACTAGCATAGGAAAATATGAGAGGATAACTGTCACAATGAGATGAGTCAGAAAAATAAAGAAGAGGGATTCAGGAGGCAGAGAGATGTCTGAGTAGAGAAAGCAGGTGATGAGGAATTGTCCTGGGTCCAGCTGGGATAGGG
>NW_010115826.1:0-55855 GCF_000699245.1 Pterocles gutturalis | reverse complement strand
AACCCAAACCATTCTGTGATTCTGTAAATCTGTAAGTTGACAAAACTCCTTACCAGAGATGTCTCACATAAGATCCGGCTTCCTCGTACCAGGTTCCCTATTGTCATGTGAAAGTATGTGCTCCCACTGCTCCAGTTGGAGATTTTATTGAAGGGGTAGACTGTTAAAATATCCTGTAAGGGAAAACAAACTAAACTATAGAACATTTCTCAAATGAAAATGAGCTGTTATGTAAGAAAGCCTGTAGAGCCAGAGCATTCTTTTTCTTTCCCACTTTATTTATAAACACAGTGGATCAAGGTAGGTCTTGCATCCAGACTAGTGGCATATTGTATTTTCACCAAGCAGGGGAGTCTTAATCACTTCAACGAGACTTCCTTTCATTATATATTGGTCTTTGCCTTAGCGCACTGCCATTATATTTACAATAATATGAAACTCGCTGGATATTCATAAATGCTTTTCCCTGGCAACTTGGTAAGACGAGACTGTTTGTGTGGGTTAGAGAGCTGGTAAACACTACTGTTCCACCTGATCTTTTAGAAAGCTTGGGTTTCCTGCAAAACATTTTTCTGAAGCAGGTTGCCTAGGGCAATGTCCATCCGTCTGCCAGATCTTATCACTTTGCCCAGGAGATCATGACTACCACTTCTTTTTTCAGAGATGTTCTACATTGTTTCTTTTCCACTGTAGCAACTGCAAATAAGTGATTTGAGGCAATAATATTTTCTTCTGTTTCACACAGAAAAAGAATAGAGAGACTCTAGCTACTCAGGGAGAAGGTCCTGTTGCTGTCCCTAAATTAGCACGGTCCATTAAATCCTTCCTTAGACAGATTCTTGAGAAGCAACTGTTACCTTTGTCTTCTGATGTATCACTGAGACTCCTTGCTTGTTGATTGCAATCAGCACAATCTCTGGGAAATTTGGCTCCGAGGTTTGCTATAAACAAGCAACAGAGCAAGATAAGCAGGAAATGAAAAAATTATCCATATTAGGTGCATAGTGAATGTTAACAGTGTCCAGTGCTGCTTGTTCTCTTTAACAAATAAATGCTGAAGCATAAAGCTCTTCAATATTATGTAACTATTGCTAAGGTTGACTTTTTTGGCCATGTACCTATGGCTTCAGAAGCTGCTACATAAAAGCAGAATCAGGACCATCTGTCTGATAATAGGCTTAATGGTTGGTTGCAAACCAGTTAAGACTCTAGCAAGGAAAAATTAAAGGCAGCAAGTAGGAAATGATTCCTGGAGGTATCCACTGCAGCGTGAGAGGATTAGCACAATTCTGTTCTGCGGAAAGAGACCCCAGAAATAGAAGACTTGGCAGCATATTGTAATGGAGACCAATGACAGCACAGTGAAGTAGCTATATCACTAAAAGACCTCGTCTACTATATGTAATAATAAGTATTACAACTGGATCACAACATAGCCAGTAAATCACAGGCATAGTTCTGAAGGTTAAAGAACCCATCTCCCCACTTCCAAGGAACAGAGTTTTCCTCAGTAGATTATGAGAAGCCAGCTTTATAATGCATTCTGACTTACACAGATATGGAATTATAGTCAGTCCGTATCCCCCAGTGCTAGTCTACTACCAAGGCCATTCATAGAGGCCTTGAAACCTACCTTCACCTCAAAGAAGGCTGATCCAAACGTTGGCCACCGGTGTATCATTTTCAAGAAGGCAATCTTGGCCTCATCCACAGTTTTTCCTTCATGTTTGCTATACACTGCAGTAATGCTCTGTTTAGAAAAAGGGATACAAAGCCTGTTCAGTTGGAGACAGGCAGGTTTCCAGCGTCCAGCATTAGCACTGAAGACAGCACCAGACCATCAGCAAGATCAGGCTTGTACCCACAGCAACAGAAGACTGTGAAAATGAAAACAGCCTACCCTGCCATGGGGCAAATTGGAGACAGAACCTCCCCAGTGTTCCTTACTGATGAGTTGAGTGAAGGAAGTCCATGAGCCCAAGGGAGTGGATTTCAGGGCAGAGGGGCGATATGGGATGAAATGAAATTCAGAAAGACAGTGTTCAACACCCATAGACATTCAGCAGAAATGCTGAAACACATAGGATGAATTTTCCCTCTGTATTTGAAATAGTGTCCTGTGTCTTCCTCAGTGGACTAAGTGATAAGTACCTGCTGAAACTCTCTTGCCTCTTGGTGGAGAAAAGAGCCTTTTGCTGTGAGTTGCATGCACACGGTGCAAGGTGACTGATTTGCTGGCCAAACTATGAAATATTTAGGACACATCTTAATTTTCTGTTTCTCTGTGATATCCTCAAATCCCCAGTCCCATCACTGACTTTCCTAACTCTTCTTTTATGTGCTGAAATAGATAAGTATCTCCAAGCAAGATACTTATCTCAAATCAGTTGTCCAGGTCTTTCAGAGGTTTGGTAGAGAGGATGCAAAATCTGGATTGTAAGAGGCAAAACAGCAACATCCAAGAGCATCGTTCCAGAGTGCTTTCAAAGACTGTCAGATCAAAAAGTACGGTGGCTTGATGTCTTTCTTCTCTCGTAAAGCTCTGTGGAAGTAGCATGGTTAATGAAAGCTGATGTTCTTACCTTCTTCCACTCATCTGGTGAGATTGCTCGGAGCAGATTGTCTGGTACCAGCTCCTTCAAGATTTTGGGGATGGTTGCCAGCTGTGTGTGGTCATTGTTGAAGCGCACTTTATAAATCAGCCCTGCCAGCTGGACAGCTTCATCCTTGGAACACTTGTGGTAGCCTCTGAGGTACTTCGGCAACTCCTGGAAGAGACCAGCTCTGAATCCAGACAGAATGGGCCGAAGCAAATGCTGACTTATGCATTCTAAATCTGTGAGATCAGGATGTGAATCTTGCCAAACACCGTCTAAGGACATCCCAAGAACTTTTGACTCCTTCTGGAGGTTCTCTGGATGATCTTTAAAGGTCCCTTCCAACCCAAGCCATTCTATGATTCTCCACACAATTACAGAGCAAGATGAGTATCTCCAGGGAACTGTTAGGAGCTGTGCTCCTAACATAAGCAATACAGCTAAGGTGTGAACACTCTGAGAAATAAATCTGCTCCTGAACCTGAGCTGTGCCCTCCAGAGGCATTCCTCTGGAGGCTCTATAACCTAAGAGGGGTGAGGGAGACAGTAATACTCCAGCAGGCTTACTTTCTCAGGAGTATTTCTTGCATCACATTCCCTGCCATTATATTTATGCTTTAGGGAGCTAGTTACCTGGTGGTAATGAAAAATGCAATCTGCTTTCAGGTCCTTCCCAGGAGTTACATTCAGCCACAGCTTTCTCATGAAGTACACTTCATAAGGCACAGACATAGTAGCCCCTAAGGAAACAACATCTTGTTAGTATTCTCTGTATCACTGTAGAGTTCTGCAGTTTTTAAATGGCTTGTGAGTTTCTCCAGACATATAATTCTGGTTTTAATAGTAAAAAACAAAATAACTAACGAAAAAGTACAAAAGACCATTTTGGGTGACCAAGAAAGTGACTAGCTGTCAGTTCCTGGACACTGATCGTGCAGTGATCTAAGATGCAGGGTCGTCAGAGATGGAGGAAGAAGTTGACGCTGTCAGCAATACAAGTGTTATTTCTTGGTGCTCATGACAGCTGCCTGACGATGTGCAGCACACCTGAATTCTGTTATACTGAGTGCTGTGGGATTGTGTGGAGGGTTTGTTTGGCAGCAGGGGAGGGGCCACAGGAATGGCTCCTGTAAGTGATTGCTAAGGGTTCCCCAGCTCCCAGTCTGCTCTGGCAGCAAGGGAGGGGCTGCAGTGGTGGTTCCTGTCAGTGACCGCAGGGGTCACACCGGCGCCAAGGTTTTAGTATCCAGAGGGTGGGGGAAGGACTGCTACCAACCTGGCCCCTGTGAGAAACCGCTGGAAGTTTCCCCAGCTCCAGGCTGGACCCACCCCAGGCCAGGGCTGAGCCCATCAGCACCTCTGCGAATGACAGAGTGAAGAGGGGACACAGAACATGGGGGGTTGGCGCAGCCCCCGGACAGGGCCTGGCCCAAGCGGACAGGCCCAGCCATCCAGCTGCCTGCCTGGTTTCTTCTGTAACCCAGCCTGCCATAGCTCAAGCCTCCACCATGGCTCTCGGGAGCTGGTGAAAGAACCTGCAGCAGAGAGATCCGAGAGAGAAAACTACCAGACATGACAGTCAGTGAGAAAAAAGGAGAGGAGGGAGATGCTGCAGAACAGAGATTTCCCTGCAGCGTGGTGCAGACTCGTGGTGCCGCACGGTTTGTCCCTTGGTGCAGCCCATGAGAAGATGCAGCCGTGGAGGACCCCACCTTGGAAGAAGCAGCTGTGCCCAAAGGGCACTGTGAATTTTGAAGAAACCCACAGAAGAGCCAAGCAGCGTCAGGGGACCATGACCCCGTGTGGGAAGGACTTGCGTTGGAGCAGTTTGTGAAGGTCTCTCCTGTGAGAGGGACTCCACGCTGGAGCCGGGAAAGGCTGTGAGGAGCCCTCCCCTGAGGAGGAAGGAGCAGCAGAGACACCATGGACTGACTGCACCCCCCATCCCCTGCCCCCTGCGCTGCCTGGGGGAGAAGGTACAGAGACCAGGAAAGAAGCTTTTGGGCTTGGGAAGAAGGGAGAGGTGGGGGAGAAGTGCCTTTCTGAGATGTAGTTTTCTCTTTCATTATCTTGCTTTGGTTTTTTATTGTAAATAGTTAATAAATTCAGTTGGGGTTTTTTTGTTTGTTTTTTTGTTTTTCCCAAGTCGTGTGGGTTTCTTGCCCATGACCATAAGCTAGCATTCTCCTTACCATCTTTCCCTGGCTTGTTCCTCCTGTTCCAGTCTGTCACCTGCCTTAGTGAGTCAAAGAAGTAGTCTGCTTCATTCTGACTGATCACCTGGAAGAGGCCAAGCAATGAAGCCGGGAAAGGAGGGATTAGCAGATCACATAAAATACTGCCTGTGCCAACATACCCAAGTATCAGGCTATCTACAGTGAGAGCACAGTTCTGGCAGGAAAGACAGAGGTAAGGGGAAGGAAGGAAAGAAATAGGAAGAGGAAGGCTCCAACGATTTACATTTCATATGGGAATTTTTATTGCATCTTCTGTTGCTTTTTTTCTTTCCAACCTGCTTATTGAAGCCAAGCTGAAGATGCCTACCTTATTCTTAGCCATCTCCTCTTTGTAAAATATTGGCACATGCTGGGTTCCTCTCTTCAGGAACGCAGCACATCAGAAACTCCCTGTGCTTGGACTCAGTGCTGCTTTTGCCTTGAGTGCAGTTCTAGAGACAAGGGACCTCTCAGCAAGGCAGCCAACCCAAGCCTCGGGCAAGGCAAGCTTCTGAGAAACTACAGAGCAATCAACTGGTGCTGGTCAGCTACTGCTCTCCCTACTGTACTGTACACATGCAGCACATCTCGTGGGCAAAGCCTGAGTGGAAAAGGGCTGAATTCAGCAGTATGCAACATGCAATTTGCTATCATCTCAGCAGCATCCTCTCCGCTTTTAGTACTATCTGTGTAGACTGATAGAAACTCTGCATCTCCTTCCAGCTCCCTCAAGAGACTCAGAATAATTGTCAGGTGCTAAAAAGTTTGAGTCTAGGTATCCCCTCAGTAGGACAGAAGCAGTCGTGACCTGCTCTGTTGCTTGGCTTCATATTCATTTGTTTAAGTGGTCGGGTGAATAAGTAAGAAAGGAGGGGCAGTCCAGCTACCCTGCCATAGTCAATAAGAGTTACCTTGTCTGCAATCTTCACAAAGAGGCTGAAACCTTCCCAGGAGCTCAGCTGCAATTTGGAAGCGATGTTCTGACACAGAGTCCGGATTTTGGTGTTTGTTCCCACGTCAAATGTCTACAAGATAACAAGACTCTTGTTACACAGAGGAGAGGAAGAAATGAGAACACTGAGTGTCTTGAAACGTGCTCCTGCATGAACACATCATGGCTGGGAAAACGGTCAAGGCTGGGAAAACAAGTAAGTTCTCACCTGTTCTGTTTCATTGGGGAAGCAAATCTTGTGCGAGATCTTAGTGTTGTTCTGTAAGATGGCCTCAACCTCCACAGGATGAGGTGCCCACTTCCTGGGGCCACTCCTGGAAAATGCCACCACCATCATAAGAGAGATCAGTGATGGATGTTTAATCTTTGAGGAGCTGAACAACAGTATTCCATCAGAACAACAAACTCCAAAATGCTAGGGCTCCGATGGACCTTCACCCCAGTGCAAATTCAGTGTATTCACAGCAAGAAACTGAGGGTCTTACTAGCATTTATATTAAAGGTCTCTTCTACTCTGCAAGGAGGTTGCATGAATAAGGCACCTTCCTGGCCAGTACCATTACCCCTTCTACGTACTGAGCAACAGTTTTCCTTACTGTTATTGAAGTGTGAAGGAGAAATATATTTCATTCTTGCACCAGCAAAAAGATATGCATTCAGATACAAAACAAGCTACAGCTCAGGAGACAAGCACCAGAAAGGTTTGGAGGGCCGCTAGAAGCATTGCATTTTATATAAGAGCTGGCATCTAGTCACTGACTCAAGAGGTGCTTAAGCTGTACAATCGCAGTTCTTTGAAATTACACCTCAGAGCAGAGCTACCTTTTAAAGCAAAGGAACGGCCCCTGAAGTCTGAGTTGTGCAAAAACCTTGATACCGTTAAAGTGAGGACAAATCTAGCACATCACTTTCTGGGGCTGGTATTTTCCCACCCTCAGTGGCACAGAGCAGGCTGTTTGGAGATTTTGTACAACATAGCTTATGAGTCAAACTCCTCTCACACTGGGCCAGTCTCTCAGGAGGAGAGCTTAGTCTGGCATCCAGCTTGAGCAGCGTGGATTTGAAAACTATTTTTTTTCCTGTAAATAAAGTAGCAGTTCCATTTGGAGAAGGAAAAGCTGACTGTAACCAAGCTAACAGCATGTGATTTGGCATTGTGCAGGAACTGTATGGACTGCGGACCTGCCCTGCTCCGTCATCTATTCCTGGACTTGCAGCAGAGGGAGGCCATAGGAGACCAAGGAAGTGCAGCAGCTTGGCTAGAGGCACAGGCCATCTCTCCTTGCGGCCTCAGCTAGGAATTCATTGCCAAGGTGAGATCTGCTTAACACCTGTCAGGGTGTCTGCTGGTTCCCTGGCCAGGAGTCTGGGGATGAAGCAGTAAAGCTGTTTATGGAGGAAAAGATGTACCCAAGGGCTCAGTTGGATTCTACTCCATATACTGTAGGTCAGTCCTTTGAGATGTCTGCTCTTCCCTTTCCAAAGAGACCAGGTTACTTACAGGGAGAAGTTGAACTAGATGATCATTGTAGCTCCCTTCCGACTGAAATTATTCTATTCTATTTTATTCTGTTCTGTTCAGAGCCAGGTGCAGGTTTAATCTTGGGAAAATACACGCTCTTAGAAAACAACATTTGTCTTTGTTCCTCTTCCCATCCCCCAGGCTCCAGATCTGGGGCAGTTTAGCAGCTAGAATTCCCCTCCCAAACAGCCCATTCTGCTTTTCCCCTCCCTGTTTCTCCATTATAAAGAAGCTCTATACAGCTCAACAGGGCTCAGAGCATCAATAGCACATGATACAGGGCGGCAGAAAATTTTCAGTCTTCTCCATAGAAAAAAGCAATGAATAGCATTCCTCACCATGCATTTTTCAGGCACTTCAAAAGTGAGTTTAATGTGCAGTGACATTTCCCCAAGCAGTGCCAAAACATCCACTGCAAGGGGGACCGCCACTGTGTTAGGCATTCCCCTCGAGCCTGGCCAAATGCAGGGCCAAGCCTAAGAGAAGGGGGATGGAGAAGCTGGAGGGAGGAATCACTGGGCAGCTTCTGTACCGAAGAGGTCTGTGGCAGGCAGGTGGTGACTCACAGCTGCATCAAAAGGGGGTTAACCTTGATGCCAAGGGGTTAACCTTGATGCTAAAGCACTGTGTTCTCAGGAGTGTCAAGCTAGGTAATTCCTGGAGGAATCTAGGGAAACCTTTCCCCTACAGTTCAATTGATCCTTCCTGAAAAACAGGTAGCATTGTCTCTGGCCAAGTTCATTACACCAAGTCGTCATTCAGAAGCTTGGGAGGCACTGTGGGCTGGAGGTCCTGTTGCCTCAGCCCTCACTAGGACAGGAGTAACGCCTGAAGGACAGAAGTGCCCTGGTGTGAACAGCTGTGTGAGTCTCAGGGCTTTGCTCATTTGGGTTTCTTCTAAGAGTAGGAATAGATTGTGGTGTTCCTCTCTTCCCAGCATGGATCTGCTTTTCTTCACCATCAGAAAACCAGCAGAGCCACATCAGCGCTCTGCAGATGTCAGTGACTCCTGTGGTGCCATCTCACTAGTGTTGTTAGCTGCACATGTGCAGCTCTCTGATACTGAGATTCAACAAACTCAAGACTAATCCTCAGGCACATTTAAGGGGGATACGGACATGCTGCCTCACCAAAGGAAAGCAAGGTCAGGACCTCATCAGTGACAACTCAGGGTTTCATTTCAAGCTGCGTGCCTTTAAGCATGTTTGAAATACTCAGCTCTGGGAGTCAAGTGATTACATGTGATGCTGAACTTTTAAAAATGTTGCTAACTCTGTGCAAGAAAAAAAGTGAAACTGTGTTACAGACCTCTCCTAGCAGTTCAAAGTCCGTGAGAGAATTAAAAATAATGATAATTTAAAAGAAAAGGATGTAAAGAGAGGAAGGAAAGTAAGAGTCTCAATATTCTAGGCCATGTGGTTTTTTTGGCCCCTGATTCATGATTTTTGAACACTTTGGGCTGGCTATATGCCAGATCATTTACCTCATCACTGTCTGAATCCTCCGACTGCACTCCAGGGCCAGCATCTCTTTCTGACGTGTCTCCATGAACTTCTGGGCATGTTTCAGCAGTGACTTGCTGGGTGGGAACAGGCCAGTGCAGAGCCAAAGGAGCTGCCAGCCCTTGGTCACACTGTACCTGTGAACACAAAGAGAATGGTTCTGCTATAGCCACACAGAATTCTTTATTTGACCACACAGCAGGTACAGGGAAGGGAAACACCCTCCCATCATGGTATATTGTGCCATTCAGTACAGAGCTGCAAATCAACAGAGCCTTCTCGCAAGATCTGGCAGCCGTTTTCTGTGTAACGACCACAGCCCATGTGTGAAGACAATGCTAAATCCCGGCTGATAAATATTGACGACAGTTTCAAAGCTCATGAATAAATATAAGCTCCAGCTTAACAGTCGTCTTGGCAGCAGTGACCCTGGTGCCATCCTTTTGGAAAGCCACTGTCAATTTGCTATTCAGGCTTATATTTATTTGGATTGTGCTTTATAAGCTGCTTGTATTCACCTGCCCTGTGTGCTATCCGGCTTTGCTCAGAGCATGCACAGGTTGCTTGTAACTGACTTTCCCTTATGCATGCTCCTGCTGTGAAAAATGAACAGGTAGATGACAGCGTGTAATGAGCTAGTTACAGCTCTTAAAAACTCCCAAGTTTGTACAATTTTCAGGCAGAAAGACAGTTCCTCCAGCTGGATCAGTGAAATCTGCCACTCAAAGCTCTTCTGGCATCTCACCCTCACCACTAAGAAAGGCTCTGCAGCCAGGAGGTGGTCGGTCATCCTGCTTTCAAAGCCAGGAGCGGAACACACTCCAGCTGTGTCCCAGGGACTAGTCTGAAAATTATGTGAAGTGGTTTTGTCTGGGAAAGCCAGCAGGTCTGCCTCTGAATCTGCTGGATAAAGAGGTCCTGGCTTCTTTATTCTCATTCGCTTTTCTAATTTTGCAGATGAAGACATACTATTTTAATCCCATTTATACTCTATAGTTCACTGGTGTTTGTGTCTCTGCAAGAGCGTGACATGGTCCACAGGGCACTGGCCTGGGAAGGATGACAGATTTGTTGCTCTGGCTGTTCTAATGAAAATATATGGAAATAGCCACCTTTCAAGCATTGTTTTTTCCACATCAGTGATCCCTCTCAAAACAGTGAATGACCCACTGGACTAAATTGCTAAGACTACATCAGGCATGGCACGGGCACCATGGTTACAGACTATGCTTTAAATAGCCTGTGCGTATTTGCTGCACACAAGGAAATTTACTATTTAATAGTTACACACATGATGACAGTTCCACTAAGTTTAATATCTGTGGAACAGTAAGAAAGAAAATAAACAAACTGAGCTCCTTCTGTAAATTTTGCGGTGGCACAGTGCAGCTAAAAAAAGACAAACCATTTTGTTAATAATTAGTATTATTTTAAGCTTCTTTTTCTAATTCAGTTCCCCTGGAAGTAGGTCAAATGATCATTTTATGGGTGGGGAAGCAAAACACCAGCCTGTTTCAGTGATTTACACCTGGGCTGTGGCCTCTGTAACCCATCTGTCCTGTAAGCCAGTTGTGTAACCTAATTAATATAACTACTCCAAAGTATTCAGGGGTGATAAAAGATCTGGTGTGAACTATGTGCTTACAGGAGGGAAATACTGTTATTGGGAAAGTTAAAGTGGCAGTGCAGTCACTGAAAGCATTCAGGAACTCTCTGCAGTGCCATATTTTCTCCACAGACTAACTTGGGAGTAGGAGGACTTCAGTAACACCGCGCCTGCCTCCCACTGTGCTGCACAGACGAGCACTGAATGCTGATGGGAGCAAAGCAGCAGCTCAGCAGAGACACCAATGGTCCTGCTCTGTGACCTGGCACTGCCAGGCAGTGGTCCCGAGTGCTCTGCAAAGGTGATCCCCACAGCATTGCCTGGAAAAAGGGGGAAGGGAAGGGATCACTCCAACACTGGCCCATCCTTCCCCTCTGCCCCACCCCATCACAGGGATAGCAGGGATTCCTGCTCACCGCCTGCACTAGAGCCCTGGCTCTGCAAAAGCAGGTTGTTTGCACCCAGGTGAGTACCTGTTTCTGTTCTCAGTCAGTTGCTTCATAATCTGACAGTAAATCTCATCCCGCAGAACATCGTCCTGGATAGCTGCTACAAATATCTGGTCAGTGACTTCCACAGAGGAGTGTGCCTGTTTTGAGGGATAGTCCCCCATGAATTTCATGATGGGTGAATGTGCTGTTAAGGACAAAAGCAGGCTAATTTTGGAAGGTAAATGGAAAGTCTAAGTGGCAAATACCGGGAGGGGGGTCTGGAGCATATTTCCTGCCTGTCCCCTACCCCCTTTTCCTACGCAGCAGTCACTGCTTGGCTGTGATTTGTACTGTGTTAGCTGCTTGCTCTGGGTATATGCAGTAAATCTCACTGGCTCCTAAAGCCATGTTCTCAGTTAAGTGAGCCATCAGGAGTGGTGGAGCATTTTGGTGCACTGGGAAGGAATAGGAATCGTTCCTCTGTAGACACAGGAAACAATGCTAAGTGGTGCAGAGCTGATACTCCCCACCTTGATGTAAATGCATCCCTGTAATGTGGATGTGGTATTCCCTCAGTGGAGGCGAGTTTAGTAGAGGTAGCTAGCTCATCCTTCTCCTGAGTGTTCTCAGGTCTCAAATTGAAGAGTGAAAGGATATCAATGAAGGCCTGACAAGCCAGGTCCCGAAGATCAGGGTCTGTGCACACTGTCTTCAGCAAGGGCTGTTTCAAGGGCTCCTTAGAGTGTGCCCACAGCTGACTGCGCCCGTGGGATTTCTGGAGAACGGCTTTGCTGATGGATTCCTTCTCAGGAGTCCTGAATGAAGGCAAGTGCAGGCAATACAAAATTACTGGATCAGTATTGGTATGAACACAGGAGGTCATTATCACAAAGATTTATCTCTAGGCATGCTCTTTCCCAAGACATTGATTGCATATCTCCTTGGATTATGCAGGTCAACAAGAATAGCAAAATGTAGTTTCTTGTAGATCCAGAAGGGAGAAGGCTTGCAAAAAGAAGACGGGTTTTAGAAGACTAATTTTTCCCTTATTCTCTGAGGCCTGAGATGTTGTGATCCTTCCTAGCTTGTAAGTGCTGAATAAGGGGTAAGAAGTAAGAATACGGCCTGCTGGAAATAAATAAGTCCATCTGTGGTTTTCTACCCTTCCCTTTGCATTTCTGCAAACAAAAAATACTAGCAGGCCATGTGCCAGAATCTCTGCATGTCCAAAGTCACACTTAATTACAAGGAACAAAGAGAAGAAACCCAACCAGAAATGGGAGATGCCGTTACTTCCTAGTCTTTAAGGATCATTGAAGATCAACAAGAACTTTCCTAGGGCGCACACTACACAGAGAGTTTCACCTGAAGTGTTCATAGGAGAACTCCTCCAGGGTGTAAGGCTTTACTTTGAGATCCTCTTCATCAGGTTCATCCATGAAGGAGTTCAGTGAAGCTGTCCTCCTCTGGTCTGGAGACATCATCAGCAAACTCTGGAATGACACAGCCACATAGAGATGTCACATGGACACAGATGTCACATGGATACAGGTCCCTGCACATATTGTCAGGTGTTACTCAGCATATACTATGGAGTATACTATGCTTGAGTGCTCTGTGCTGCAAGGAGACCTTCTGTCCCTTAAGGAGTGGGGGGAGAGGCTGGTTTTCAGAGACTCAAGAAAGACTTGGGAGTAGGAGACTCAAGGAAGGCATTTCCATAGACCCAACAGTAGTGGCCATCAAAGTGTGTGTGATTATTCAGAACACAATGCTTGTTAAAAGTGGACCTGCTAGCCACTGGTCTGTTTTTCTACAACTTTTTCATCTTTTTACTTGTTAGCACAGCATCCAATATACTGAGTCTCCAAAACTGAAGACAAAATTGTTAGCAGAGTGATCAATGGGAAACTTAGTGTTGACCCCCTTGAAGACTATATTCTTTTAAAGCAACCTGCTGCACTTAGAGCTTCCCTTGAGACCTAATGGATGATCACTGATCAAGCCCAGTGTGAATGTAGGAAAATTCAGCTGCACGCCCATTTCCATTAGTTGCTACCAATTCCAGGCACTGAAATCCCTAATGGAGAACAGACTGTTATTTTGAAAGTCATTGCTTTCTGCAGTCTTCTCCTCTGAGTTTGGGCTAGGTTTAGTTTTGTTTTCAGACAGGACAGAATGAAACACTTTGCTTCAATGGGAGGTACAGAACTTGTCTGACTTTGGAGAAACAATTAACTTCCAGTTATAGATTCAATCATATTTAACACCATTATTATAATTTATCTTCCAGTCTCTTCAAAGAGAGTGCTCAAGCTTTTCTTACCAGCACTTGACTAGAGGGTTTTGTGAGAGAAGGAATGATGTAGATCTCTTCCAAAAATACATTCCCTGTTTTGCCTGTCCTTTCATTCTGGGCACAGATCCAGCCAGAGTTTGCATCCAGCCTTTTGTCTTCAGTGAAGATTAGCAAGTCTCCCTTCTTGAAGGACAGGATGGCAGGGTCTTCTGAAAAAGAGAATAGGGGAGTACTGTTCAGGCTTGACAGTCCAAGAAAATGCAAAGGAATTGCAATGTGAAAGGCAAGGGAATTGTATTTTGAAGGGTTGAATTCAATTAGCAATAGAGAGTGATTTGTGTGAATACAGCTAATCATCCAGTAACACTTCAGAGAAATCACTTAAATTTCCTCAAATAGCCTGATTTAGATCTACTGAGAGCAATGGCAGAACTCCGTTTGATTCAAATGGATGCTGAATTTGTGTCTAGAACTGGCAGCAAAGCATGGAAAGAAACTCAGTATTTGTAAGTAGGTGAAGTTAATGTTTACATTCTAATCCCCTCTTGCCTTTTCCAGCCAACTATATTCCACAAAAACTTCCAGTTTACCACCTCTGTGAAACTTTTCCGGAAAGTACTTCCAGGGAGCCCAAATCCAACTTTCTACTATAAGCAGGCTGAGTTGTTGGACACTGTAATATCTGAATAAAATATGCAAAGAAGTAGGAGGGAGACGGAAAGATTTTTGTTTGTTTTTTTGTTTTTCCCATAAGTTTGTATGGAAAGGTATTGAATCATATTGCCTTATGCTCTGTATTGCTGTGTTGATCACTGTGCATTCCTCCTGGAGCAAAGGGACTCTTGCTGAAGTTCTCCCACTTCCCTTTGAGCTCTTTCAAACAACTGCTGTGGTTCTCTCAAGATTTCTTCCCTACCCTGCAGTAAAATTCTAGGACTTACCTTGGGATTTTTTCTCATGCATTGCCACAGCGAATCGTGATCTCTTCTTCAGTCCTTCCAGGAACATGACCACTAGCTCAGCAATGACAACGCTGTTTACAGATGTCAGGACAAACTCCTCGGCATGAAGTGTGATGAGAGTGCAACTCTGTCCAAATGACTTCACTGCCCTATGTATTATTCAACAGTTTGTTACCAGAGCATATGAAAAACTTATGGACCCATCTGCAATCACAGCCAAGGCACCTACACCCCCTTGCAGACAACTCCCTTACGCTGAGTATTGGTAGTTCTAATTTGCCTTTTCATGAGTTGGTAGGTGTGAAGCATTGACATGGTTCAGGTTCACTCTGGACACCACCATGTTTTGTACAAAAGTGCTTCATTATAGACAAAAGAACACCCTTGTTTTGGAGCCACTGGGAAACTAATTAAATCTGTGCAGCCCTCACAGAGGTATTTTTTCATGTATGTAAGACCCTATTCTCTGAGTGACCTGGTGAAAGGATGTGTGCACTGAGCAAGCCAGTCCATCACACCTGAGAAGTATACGAACTCCCGGCATGCATAACAGATGATGGCTTAAATATCTTAGCTATTTGGGCCATTCTTATCTTGATGCATGTCTGTGCTTCCTTACACTGTTCTGACTTAACAAGATTATCTTTCCTTCCACCAGCTGTGAAGATTCAGCCATTTCAGTATTTCCCTTACAGGCTGCTCAGAACTTGTCCCTTTCTGTTTCCCAGACCCAGGTCAAACCACCTTTTCAGCTCAGATCAAATCACCTAGGGGAACAGCAGAGAAAGTATACCTCCCTCCTACATGGAAGACCCTTTCTGATATGGGCAGAGATGCCTCCTTCAGACCTTGTCTTCCTGGGGCACTCACCTGTTGGTGTGGATGCCAGTTATCTCTGGGAAGGTCAGCTCAAGGAGCCGCTTTTCTGACTCATCCAAGAAGCAGATACCTTTCCAATTTACAGCAACAATAAAGTGGTTCTTGGGCAAGCTGGGACCTGAAAATGCAGAAAAAACTCATTGTCAATGAGTCCTCCTCTACTGATCTTATATCTGTCCTCTACTCCCAGGCTCCAAGCACTACCTGAAAACTTAGTGACTTCAAAGAATCGGGAAAAAAGCAAAGGCCACTGAAAGCGAGCAAAATCTACAAGTTGTTCCTTCACAGTCTGACGGGAGAGATGGTCCTGTGTGTACGGGGCCTGCAATATAAAAAGATACCGCATGTTTTCTCGGTAAAATCTGGTTTGCATGATCTGCAAACAATAAAGAGCAGGTCTGATCCCAGAGGTTCCCAACAGCCCTCTGCTATCACTGGTGTCAAGGGCACCTGGAGAAAATATAATAAAAAACAGCTTCCAGGGGCCCAAGCCACATGCAGCTAAGGCTGCCCACAGGCATGTGGATCACAAATTTGTCTCAAATCCCCACTGACTGATCTGTTCGCAGTCTAACACACTTTATGTGCTGTGGAAATAATCCAGTAACCCATTCAGATCATTCCATCCCATGTGCATCCTGACTCAACTGTCATATGTAAGATAGAGAGCCTTAAAAGATACTCTACTCAGGGATATAAATATACTTTTTTCATTCTGCCCCCCTGTTGAGCCCTATCTGGAAGAGTCAGTGGAAAGGTTCTTCACTCTCCCAGTCTTAATTAACTATTTGGGTTATACAAACTGATGTTTTTCCTTTTCCTCTCAACAGACTATTCATAAAAGGAAATGGAGAAAGAAGCAGAAGCTGGTGCCTGAGAGTGGTTACCCAGCAGCGCCAGACAAACCTCTTACCTTAGCATGTGCATAGGTTATAAGGCTCACCCACTTTTCCAGGGGCTTGGATTTCAGCTGTTTCACTGGGATACAGTCATGGAGCACCTTCTGCACAAGTTCATTGTGGATGGAATCTCCAAACTGGATGTAACAATATCTTGCACCTATCTCCACCAAATCCTCCTCCTGAAACAATTAATTCATTAAAAGAGGCCTAGTAAGGATGTCACAAAGCCCAGCTAGCCTCATTCAACCTTGAAGCCAGTTTAGGAATGGGGTTTTCTCCATTTTTGTCTGGATAACTCTTGACAGTCACCCAGCATAAGGAAAGATGAACTTCACACAATCATAGCATCAAAGAGCTTATTAACAAAGATATTTTAAAAGGACCTAAATTGCCCCTTTGGACATGCCTCCAGCTGCCACATGAACTGAAAGTTGCAGAAAAACAAAAAGAAGTATTAATTACAGCTACCAGTGTGACAGCTGGCACAATCACCTGGACGGGAACTGTCCATTAAGAAGGGAAGGGTTGTTGTCAGCCACTAGAAATTTCATTCATCTCCCTGCTTTTTGATGTGGGAAATGTTAATATAGTTTTGTCTCTTTGGGAGGATGAATAAGGAGACACACCTTCTCACAACGGTACTCTCCAAACCGGATGCCGCGAATGACCTGGTGGTAAATGAGATCAGTGCTGACAGGATCCTCCTGGGAGTTGTGCCAGGGGGTGAAGATTTCCTTCCGAAAGTAGAGTCGCCAGGGTGCATTGCGTTCGTGTGTGCCGCGCTCCTTCGCTAGCTGTTCACACTGAGAGATAGCATCCAGGACGTGATCTCGTCCCCCACCCAGTGACCAGACCTAGAACAAAGCGACTCTGCGTTTACTGGCATGCCTGCTTTGCATCTGAGTGAAGGACAACAAACGCAAAGCTCCTGGTCTGACAGCAAGAAAAAACTCTGAAAAGGTAAGCAGATGGATGTGCAAGTTATACTTTGATAAATGTGTGCATTTTTATGCACAGGGATGGTATTGGGAAAAATAAGCTGGAAGATAAGACAAAGCAGCTCTGGTTTGCAATCTTCTCTTTGTTTCCTTGTACTTTGTTTATCCCCTGTATGTCCCCCTTAAGTGCACGTGCCAGTGTTGCTATAATCTTAACCAAAATTCCATCTCTGAATTAATTTCTTTGCTATTCGTGCTTAATTCACGAGCACCAAGCTGCCATCCTGCTGTGTATGCCCATTTTACAGCATTACTGTAAACAAGAGCAGAGGAAGGAGAGGATGAAATAACAGCGTGTGAGCTAACAGCAGCCCCGGAGAGGACCTTGGCTTTCAACAACACGTGGGAGGCGCTGCATCAGCAGCACCATAACACAGGACAAGAAAGGTATGTGTAGCAGTGCAGGTGGGAAATACATCTTTGAGCAGAGATCCCTAGCATGTAAGGCCCGCTAATTTCACCCTGCTCCAGCAGTGCTGCGTGCATAACGAGCAGCTGGGATTCGAGAACATGAGGGGAGACCAGAGTGCTGCACTGCCCATGCAAGGGAGCAGGGATACTAGTCAATTATGTGACCTGGCAAAGGAAACCTCACAGGTCTGCATCAGGAATTGCTAAGTGGCTAGCCAGCAGAAAGGCAGAACGGGATTATCAGGTCCTGAGATTCAGCTGGGATTCAGAACTGATTTGGGATGGGGATGCTTCCAGAAGTCAGAGGGAGTCCTCAGTGAGGGTGGGCAGACAGCAGCAGCCCCACAGAAAGAGAGGGGAGCTTTCATTCTATTTTTCTACACTTTACCTTATCAAACACAGCAATGTAGAGTGAAAAACCAAACAGGTCCTTCAGTTTGGTTTTATCTGCTATGAACTGACAGATCTCTTTGGCAATGGAAGCAGAGTCTGCAGGCACAGTGATGCTTTGGCCATTCATCAGGGTGACATTAAACATAATGGGTTTCTTCTGCTTTGTTGCCTGTAAGTCAGAGTCAAACAAGAGAAACAAATTATGGGCAAACCTTGCTTTTCTGTGAAGAATGAAGAAGGCATTTAGATTTAAGAGCCTGACACACTGTACACCCTAGTCGACAATCTTTAAGTGAATCTCCAACACCTACACAGTTTCTTCAATGCATGGTGAGTCTTAAATATAAATTACACCCCTGGAGCAGCACTGGAATGAAGTTCCCTCCTCCCACCAGCTGAGGGGAGTTGATTATCACATAACAGTGTAGACTGACAGACTTTTTGTGAGCCCTGTTTGGCCTGGTGACTTTTGGGTACAACCTTACATGCATCAGTGGAGGCACAGCCTGCAGCAAGCATTTTTCCCAGGAGGTGTGTGTTAGGCAGTGGGGTCACTCACATTTGGGAAGCAATTGAACTGAGCTCCTCCCTTAAGAGGGGGTGTGTGTGCATGTGTGTGTGATTTCTGATTACCAGGGTGACATTTAAAAGGAAGGGGGAGGGTGATGTAGCCCTATCATACACATTTCCTCCCTCCATTTTAAAAGCATAAGCCCTGTTCAGTTCTTTCCACAAATGATGGTAAGAGCTTCCCTCAGGAGGTGGTTCTGGCCTGTGGCTCCTGCGTGGACAGGGAGGTATCCCCCTGCAAATCATGTGCTGCATCTTTAACTTCCATCCTCCACTGGGTTTAGGTTAACTGAATAGCCAGAAGAGGGGTGACTAAGAAGCTGTCGAGAACAAGGTAGCTGGTTTTCGATCCCCTTGGGCAATTGATTTCCATTATTGGATTTAGGAAGATCTGTTAGCACAGGATAGAAAATACCATCCAGCATAACATGACACGGATCAATATAAATTATGAAAAAGGGAGTTGCTACCTGAAGTTCCAGCCAGCTCGGAGGTTCAGTCCGTGCTCCGTTGATATAGGTACGTCTCAGACGCTCAGCACAATACGGTGCATAGCCTGTGGGCCCATGGTGGATGAAATTCAACAGGTACTATAGGCACAGAGCATAGAAAGAGTTAGGAAACATTAATCCTTATAAAACACTAGAAACCTCCTGCAGCAGATAGACCAGATTAGAGTGATCAGTTAGCTTACAGTTCACCAGCAAGTGTTAAAGGTTAGGGCTGGGATTAGTGTTTTGGAAAAGGAGGTTTGAGACACCAAGTTTTCCCGCATTCTGAAAAGCTTTCAGACTAAGGAGGAAGGCCTGTGTCAGCCTGTTTGCTAGGTTTAACTGTATGATGAATATTGGACAGTGGAGACTTTATTCTTGTGATTACATTACAGCAAGGGCTAGTGTTTCCACTTGAAGAGCCATGACATTCTGTATGAACCAAAGTGCTAGGAAGAGGGCTAATTGCAGGTTAGAGCTGCTGATTATGGTTATTTTCGTTTTACTAAGTCCTCTGTCAATAACAATAATTGAAGTCCACAATTAAGACTGGACTTTGTCTTCTGGACATTTTGTATGGCTCTGTTATCTTGGATGATGTGGTATAAGCATGGACTTGTATTTACGTACTTGTATTTCAAAGTGCAAGCGTGGGTCAGTCACATGGTTTTTTAATGATGAAGAATATTCCTAGAGATAGGGTTTGGATTTAGGAAAAGAGAACTAGAGGAAGTCAGGACTTTAATGAATTCTGCATGGTTGACAGACTTTGGAATAAGACTGATGTCAAAATATGTCTATGGCTTGTGTAGTGGCCAAGTAGTGGCCACTTGGCAGAATTTATAATTAGATTAATCATTTGAGCTAGGGTGTCAGTAAATCAAGGCTGAAGATTCAGGAATATCTATGGATCCTGTTTGCCTCTAAGACCTAGGAGGAAGGCTGATGTGAAGCTGGAGCCACAAGCTGTGTTGCTTTGGTTTGTTTTGTTTTGTTTTGGGTTTTTTTGTTTTGTTTTGTTTTGTTTTGTTTTTTTCCTGTGATGAACTGGATTTATCATCCATTTAAATTTGGAAATTAAAGTATTTAAGAAAATTATGAAAAAGCCTAAATCTCTGTTGGATTTTGTAGGGTTTGGAGATGTAGGGCAAGAACTGATAACATATGATGAGTGACTTTATACTGGACTCCTGAGTATATTTAATCACTAGGGTTATAACTGGAGACAACATTTAAATGTTGGAAAGGAAGAACCAGAGAGGATAAAATATGCCAGATTCTTTGCAGATTACAGATCTAAATGAGGGCTGTGATCAACAACAGAAGCCAACTTGTATGACACGTAATGAAAAAGAATTAAATGTGAGTACAGCAATCATTTACTTAAATTTCCAGATAAGCATATGAGATGAGATAGTTTCTGCTAAAATCACAGCACCAGCTGCTCTGGCAGCTTAATAGTTTATGTGGCTATTCGTATCAAAACATCAAAATACATAAGAAATCAGATCAGATAAGGCATTTAAGCTGCTGTAGGAAAGGTCAATAGTGTACCTTCACAAATGTGTCTGAAGGAGGAAAGCAACCAAGGCAAAGTGATAGAAGGATCCAGCCTCGAGCACAGCTGCTCCTGTTGCTGTTTTCAGTGAGTTGTTTGCAAATCTGGCAATAAATCTCATCTCTGTAATAAAACATATGAAAGCAACAGATGATGATTCACTGTCTGAACTGTCTGTGGCTATGTTTCCACTGCAAGCTTGGCATGATTCCAGTATGACGAAGTGGATCTGAGCTAGGTTTAACCATGTTAGCTAGGATAGCGCCTGTAATGTACCACAGGAAATAACTGTCTCATTGGCTTTGCCAGGAAAGGCTCAAGGTACACTTAGTGCCCTTTGCCACCCCTTGTTACTCAAGCAGTTCAAGTGCAACTCCCATGCTGGATTCCCTCCTGTGACAAGCAAGGGGATTGCACAGGGATAATGGTTTCCAGGTCATCCAGCTGTGAAATGGCATTGCTGTCCCTGCACGTGTGAAACTTGTTCTAAGCTCTTTACAGTGTGTGGTTTGTATCTCATGGCTCTTGTCTGTCTGCTTGTATTTAGATTTTGGGATAAAGACAGCGGGACACCCTGCTTAATTTAATATTTTTAGTAAACTTGGAGTGAGTCTTTGAACAGGAATGGAGGAAAGGGTCTTGAGAGTAAGTTTCTGAAAATGCAAATTGCCTGAAGCAAGGACATAAGAGAAACAGATGCAAAAATCTGCATACAAACAAAACTGCTATTTAAAAATAATCTCACATTTTCTGGACTTTTGGAACACAGATTTGGCAAGTCTGATGTGGGAGGACACAAGGTAGATGAAGTTTTTGTTCCCAGGTAGGACACGTGATGAAACACAGGCTGAGGGAGTTGATACTTAGCCTGTGGCTGTTATGATCCACTGATTGAAGGCAATTTTTGCCAGCTGAGGATCTGCTTCTTGGAGCATCTTGACTGAAACAAAGCAACTACGTAGAGAGGAACGCAGCCCATGACTGAGGCTTTGTTACAGAAAAGTGTTGAATAAGCTAAGATGGAGGAGAGAGTTCACAGGGTCAGGTCAGAACCAACTAGCTTCTGTCTCATCCTCACACCATGCTTGGCCTAAGATCCAGCCTCACACCACTTGTAAGCAGTATTTCTTCTTCTAGTGGCTGATACACTCAGCAAGCCAGGCCTTCAGCCATCTCTGATTTGGGGACACTGCTTGAGTGGTCGGAAACAGGCTATTGGGAAACCAAGGTTACGAACACCTCTCATACACCTAGCGTACCTTAACTCCGTACTTACTATTGTCTCTTCTGAGTGCTTCTTCTCCCTCGTACTAGGGCTATGTTCACCTTCAGGTGTCTTTGGGTTACAGCCCTGAACTCTGCCCCATTGCACATCTGTGGGGTATTCAGAAAGCCACCCATGGGGGCAGCTGACCTAAACTACGAGATGAAGATAGTAGAGAAGGCAGTAAGGGAGTCATTCCTCGTCCCCTCTGACAAGGATGAACCATCCTCCAAAGAGGTGTGTGGCCTACAGTCTCAGTTCTGTGTGACTAGCTTTGGCTTTCAGTCAGGAATCCTCAGAGATAAATGTGAGACATTTCCAGCATTTGGAAAATGTCCCAGGACTGTGGTGAGGAGATGCTGGATTTCCTTGATGTAACGGGTGCCTGGTCCTAGGAAGGAGGTACAAATATCCCACCTGATGGCAGGGCGCAGAATTGCATTGCCGATAATGAAGTGCACTTTTTCTAGGTTGGACATAGGTCTCTCAGAGATGGAGCTGTCCTCCTGGAAAGCCTCTTCTCCACTTCTCAGCTGGTCTGTCACCTGAAAGAAACCAAGCAGAACCCCAGAGTGTTCTAGAAACCTTCCCTCTTACCAGGCAGGCATCTCTCCCTGAAATGAGAGACATTCCTTGTCTATCTTTCTGGCTAAAACTCTTTCTGCTCAGTGCAGGAACAGACTGTATTTCCCCTTCTCTCAAGCTAACTCATAAAATAATGTTGCAGCACTGTTACTGGCTAGGAGAACTTTATTTTACTGTCCTGTACAGCCCTAAGCACATGGTGGTTCTCCATCTGCTCAGGGCTTTGGGCAAACTGTTCCATAATACCAACAATTTTCAGGAATAAATTGTTCCCTGTGTTCAGGGGTCACTCTTCAGCAGTAAGGGCGGTGGTGAATCTGCCAGAGAATGAATGACAGCAGTGCACATGGGGACAGTTTTAAAAGAAGTGCACCAGGTACCCCGTACAGAGGGCTGCACTGGCTTGGCAGTGGAACAAGGTCCCAGCTGGGAGGCTGCTGTCACGTAAATCTATCAGAAGGTGAGGATGGGATTCCAGGCAAAAAGGCTTAGGGGAAGCAATTGATTTCCACCTCTTACCTTCCCTGTCAACTTGGATGACCGTTTCAGTTTCAGGGAGGAGATCCCCTTTGAAATCTTGTTATCCTTTCTGCTGTCTCTCTACAACACATATGACCATTGTAGGAAATTAGTTTCATGCACAGCAAGAACAATTCATTAAGGAAGGAAAGATGCTGAAATGGAAATGTTTTTGTTTTGTCCCCTCCTGCCAGAAGGAGCTCTAGTGTCCTTCAAGGGCTGACAGGGGCCCTTTTGCACTTCTGGCATTTCAAGTACAGTAGCATGAAAGGGTTCGTTTCCTTTTCTCACTCTTGGTAGAACAGAACAGAAACCAAGGAAAGCAAATTGAAAATACAAACATATCCTGCTCCTCTCACCATGTTTGGGCTGTCGTTCCTAAACTGGACCTGGTTTTTCCTGCCAAGTGTGTCATATATCTGTGTCATCACGGAGCCGCTCTTGGTGGTGGCATTCTTGGCAAACATCGCTGGCTCTGGCAGGTCCCCCATGAACCTCAAGATGGTAACCCACACGACTAGAGAAGCCTGTAGTAGCAGAAAGCACAGTCAGAAACTGCCAAGAGAACCAATGGCCTCATGCTGTTTCTTCCTTTTTAGATGACAGCATTTGCTTCCTTTACCCAGTCCAAGCTGTTAAAATTCCCATCTCCTCCCTGCCATTTACACCAGGAATTTACTTGCATGTCAAACAACATGAGAGCAACACTCGTAACACTCTCATGCTAAAGGAAGAGGGTGCAGTGGGAATGTCAGATTTGCTCTGTAATTGCTGAGCCCTCGCCATTCCCTTTACGGGCACCTTGCAGGTGTGCTGTGGCTGGAATGAGCTGGATAAACCTTGGCTGAATTACACTCTGCATCTACCCACCTGGGCAGACAAGCAGTGCAGTGAACTCAAGAGCCCTCACACCCAGAACTAGAAAGCCCAGTAATAGCAAAGTTTTTGCAGCATGGGATCCTCCATTCTGCAAGGCTGCTTAGCATCAAGAAAAACTCCCCTCCTCAATCCCTCTGTGGTTCAACAGGAAAACTGGGGGCCTGGGCCTCCCCCTTCTGTCCGAACTCAGAGACCAGCAACCCCAACAAGGGCAGAGAGATGGGTGAGCTCTGATGCTTCTTCTCTCCAGTCTGTTTTTGCCCTCAAAAGGATTCTGGAGAAGTCAAAACAAACCGCAGAGTTCCCTCTTCAGGCAGACTAAGGGTGACCAGAGATCTTGTGTTGGGCAGGCATCTGCATGAAGTGGCTGCCTGCAGAGTGCCAAAAAATGCTGATGGAAAGTACTGCTTTCATACGGGTGCTCAGGAGTATCTGCTTGGTTCTAAGGTCTCTGGTTCCCAGGGCTGTGCCAGAGGCAGGAGGACTCAAGGATAAGGGGAGCTGTAGAAGCCAGGGCTGTGGAGGAAGCAGGTTCAACAACAACAAGGAGCAAGATACCAGGACATTGTCCTTGTCATCATGGTAGAGCAGTGGGTGCCGCAGCTGTCTCCGGATATGTGTATGTGTGGATGACCCCTGGAAATAAGTAGCTGCAAACTTCGGGAAGGTGTACTCTTCCAAGCCATCTGCTTCCTCTTCTAGCTCAACACTCATGGGAACCATGTCCAGGTCCACCTCATCCAGCTTGTTAGGCTTTGTTTCCAAGTCCTGAGCAGAACATGAGAAAGAAGCATATTTTGTTTCCCTGTACTCTGATATTCTTATTTTACATTCTTTTTATTTTCTTTTTTTCCTTGGCCATAGGTCCTCCAGAATTTAGCTTTCCAGATAACCCCAAAGCCATTTCCAGCTGCTACCAACAGATCGTTGGGACTCAGAGCTTGTCCTGAGGTGTATCCATCCCGTAGGACCTTCCGGTCTTGGTCTTAAGCAAGAACATTGCTGATGGAAAACCCAGGTGCTATCTCATTGCTCACATCATGCACTCACCCAGACCATTCCACTCTGCCTACCTCTCCCTACCCAATTCCATCCTCCACAGCTGTCGGGACCAGCAGATATCAAATTTTGCTTGTTGCAGCTGGAAAATCACTGAGAGCACTGTCAGCAGAACATGTGGTTGGTGTCAAAATGCAGAGAATGGCACTATTGGTGAGGGTCTGCTGAGCCAAAGAAACAATGTGCAGTAGCTTTTGAAGACACATAGTCCCCAAACTGCATGTGACCAAAAACTTTTGGGAACTGACCTCTGAAAGCAGATCCTGAAGAGACTGTCTGGATTACTAATTTGGGTTATTTTTCACTGTATAGAAATTCATTAAACAAAATTGACCACTGATAGAATTCCAACAGTCAACGGATTTACACGAGGGATGAACATGACCCATTACCAGTCTGCAGCTCTGTACCTCAAAACCCAGAGGAGCCTGTCCTTCTTGGCCTCCGATCATAGAAGGTAAAAACCCAAAAATTTTGTCCACCATTTCTTGGTCACTGATAACTTCATGATTTGTGGGTTTATTGTCAAGAACATTCCTCCTTTGTCTTGCTTCTGCATCCTCTCTCTCCAGAGTGGCCAGGTGCCCCTTTAAACATAGAAGCTGGTTAGGCATGACTGGAACATCATTCTGCTAGAATGAATGGGTGCGAGCATGAAACTCTATAACAAAGGTGTTATGACAGTGAGGTCCAGCTCTGCTAGAGCAGTGTTGGAATATGAAGTCAAATGTTTGTGCTAAGCAGTCACAAAGTCACATCAGCAGCAGGACCTTGCTCTTACAGCTGTCCTTATAGACTGTTGGCCTATTGGTAATGGTGTGCAATTTTTCAAGAACTTTATCAACAAGAGATAATACAGGATAAACACAGAATTCATAACAGCAGAAAACCCCATGTCATTTAAAATTTAAAAATGTTTTGTGTCAGGGGGCTGTAATAGCATTGTGCATGATTGGCTAAAGTGCCAGCTCATACTGTAGACAGAAATGTTCACGTGTTAGCTTTGTCCCATTTCTGAAGCATCGTTACAAATAGGTTTACAACTATGTCTGCTTTTTATAAAAATATAGCAGTGCTCAGATCTTTGAGTGAGTCTGCAGGTGTGAGCTGGGCAAGCCATCTTGTCAGCCAAGGAACATAGCATTCAGTGTTCCTCTGCCAACATACTTTCATTTTCTAATCCCTTATCTTCTTCCCTTGCTTTCACTGGTCCCAGCATTTGGATGAGATGTTTCTCTTCTTTCAAGCAGATATTCCTGGCTTCCAGCTTGCAGTTGTTCTGTGGACAACAGGACCATCCTGTGACTGTTTCCACAACTGCTGAGCTGGCTCCCTTCTGCCGTTTAACAAGATGTCCACACCAAGACCTCATCCCAGCATGGACTCAGTTCTAGATTTGGCATTTTAGGGAACAGGCCACAGGCAGAAATCTGCAAACTGGCTTTGTCCTGTTTGTACTGCATTGATACAGAAAGGAAATCATAGAAAGGCCTCCCATGTGCTATGGTGGTAAGTACAGGATTTTCTCTGGCAGCACATACCAAGACACACTGCATTAGGATTCCCTTTTGAATGGATCCCTAAGTGGCATTATCAGGCCCTGCTGTAGAAATGGATCTTCCCTTGCACAAGTGACGGATACTCATGCACATTTTATCTTTTTTTTCCTTCCCTTTTCCTTCCCTTCGTCAAAAACATTTTAGCTCTGTCAGTGAAGTTTCGATCCTTGATAATGAACACAGAAAGCAAACGTGAACACGATCGCCTGCAAAAACATTTTAGCTCTGTCAGTGAAGTTTTGATCCTTGATAATGAACACAGAAAGCAAATGTGAACACGATCGCCTGTGTAAAACTCTGCTTTCATACTTGATAAGAGCTCAAAATAAAATACCCCAAAATAAATACTCCCATCCAGTGCTATGCTGTGGCAACACTTGCTGGTCATTAAATGTCTATCAGAACTTCACAGAAACACCATGTTCACAAGGTATGTTGAGCATACCCCCCTCTTCATCCCCCGGTAGATTCGGCGAGCAAACATGCCCCTTGCACATGCCTGGATAACACTTACAGCTTTCTTCTGCTCTGCTATCTTTTGACGCATGAGATAACCACGGCACACGGCTTGAAGCCTGGTGATACGAGCCCGGGTTGCTTCATACTGTTTAGCAAGCTGCCGGCTGCGGTAGAGGGCCTGCAGGCGCCCAAAACCCAGCATAACCTGCAGGAGGTGGAGGGAAAAGAAGTCATTATGGTTCAAAACCATTGAGGCTGGGAGTAAGTTGGGATGAGTAGAAGATAACAAAATCCAGTAACTGGATAAAGTCACTGGAAGGAGTTAATGTGATACTGCCCTTTATGCTTTATTTTCTGCCAGTAATAGGCTTTTAAAACTAGATACAGCATTCTTTTGGGGACCTGTTCTAGGGAGTGGCTCCAGGAAGCGACAATGACAGCCTGGGATTATGACAAGGGAAGAAAGGGAGCAGAAATGAAGCCAAGTGAATGGATTAAAAAAAAAAAAAAAAAAGAAACAAACCAAAAAACAAACACCAAACCCAAAAAAAAACCAAACAGGCATGTCCTTAGGGAAATGGGTATGACAATCCCAAGAGAAGCAGCAGAGGAGGATGGGGCAGAGTACAGGACAACAGCCTGGCTTTTCAGACAGGAATTGCATCACCAGTGCAGAACAGAAAATGTTTCTGTTTCTCCTCCTGCCCCTCATGAACAAGAGAGATGGGATATATCCATAATAATCCCTGACACACGAATACACAATATCTGAGTGCCCCCAACACGGTGTAGATTTCCTCACCAAGAAAACCCACCATCTGTAGAAGATCAGCCAATATTTAAAAAAATATGAGACCGATCTAATGATTTTTCTGGTAATTTTTTACAGATTCCCAGTTTTCCTGTAACAGTTGTGGGAGCCACTCTGCTCATAGAGTGGTGGTGATGCACAAACGCTGGCCTCAGACTCCTGACTAGAAGAAGTGTGGGGTCACTCATATGTCAGGTCAGCAGAGCCAGGCCTGACAGAGGCTAGCTGGGTTACTGTTCCACCAGCAAGCAGAAATGTCACAGGTTCAGCAAGGCCTGAGAGGTCCCAGAGCACTCCTTGGACTGGACATCCTTCTTTATACCCTGCCATCTTGCCTCTCCTCACTTCAGCTGTGAGTATCTTCAGTCCTAATACTCCACTCAGTCTGACAGGGCATAGTATATAAACACACACACAAATATATCTGTAACTATATCCATTTATACATACACCCGTCTCTTACCATTCTGAAATCCTTCCGGCAGCAGTAGCCTCTCCAGGCTGACTGAATGGCTACAGCAGCCCTCCTCTGTTTCAGAAACCGCTTCCTAAGCAGACAGACAGGTGAGGTGACAAGCAATAAGTTATTTCTGCTGCTTCTTATGATAATAGTAAAGAACAGGGTGCCATTTATTTGCCTTTTATGGGATGTTTACAGTCTGATCTTAGCCTTATCTGCTGTCTAGGAACACTAGAGCCAGGAAAGCTACTGTCAAACTAACTAGCTCAATTATTAGTAGACATCTTGCCAGGGCAAGTTTGGAGCTACAAATTCATTGCTGTGGTAGGAGAGCTCTGTAAGAACTGGAAAAGCCCTTCCACCAAGCCTGGATAAGTGAACTCCCCCATCTGATGACCTCTTGCTCCCCAGTGCCTAACTGCCAGGACTAGGAGCCCGCCTGAGAAAGATGAACTTCCCCTGGCAAAAGCTGTTGCACTGTGCCTGTCAGAAGGGACACATAGCTCTGACAGTTTAAAAATAAAAGCGAGGTGGCGCTTTTAGAGAGAGGTGATATTCTGTTTGAAAAAAGGGGAAAGTTTTTGGGCATTTGTGTTGTGTTTTATAGTTCCTGCTTCTCTACTGTCAGGGATGTTTCTAAACCAAACCAGGACTCAGTCCTATATCATGGTTCTTGTTGGGGAATGCAATGTTAATAGGTACAAATCATGATGAAAAGCATTTAATGAGGACAAACATTTACTTGACAGTGACTAAATTTCACTTCTGGAGATATTTCAAGCTAAACCAGACAAAATGAAAGAATTGTGTATCTTTGGCAAAGAGAAGGACTACTTAGTCTCTATCTGATTCTCTTCAATGTCTTGTATCAAAGAAGCATCCTAAATAAGAGAGTCCTTGTAGCTCTGAGGACACAGATTCCATGGGGATTTCCTACTTTCCAGGTACCTACTGTTTACTAGAAATATTAAGTGCAAATCCTCCTTCCAGCCCTTCCTCTTCATACAAGCTGCATGTGCCACAGCCCTGCATTTTGAAAAGCGTCATGAAAATGAAGAAACCGAGCCAGAAGAGATCTTTGTGTGATATCTGCACAGATGCACTGTGCAGTTATGTGATGAGCACCAAATTTAGGAGTAGTGGAAGGTATGGATTGATACATTTCATACTCAAAAATGCTTCACAGAGTGTGTTAAACTGCATCACAAAGATTACTGCTTCAAACCAAAACAAATTCTCTTCTGTAAGATCACTGACCTGTCCTTCAGTCCTCTCATCACCTTCTGGATAAGAACAGCCTTCTCTGTGAGTACATTTTGGCGTTGCAGCTCCAACACTGTATCATGATAATCCTGTTAAAAGAAAGTGTGGATATCCAGCTGAGCAGACACCCTCACAACTTCTGAAAACTGGACACATGGTCTGAAAGAGGCCCCAGCTCAGCATGCTGTAGTGCAATTAAAATGCATTTGTGGAACTGCAGTAGGAAGAGCACACACCGCCTGACATATCCTGTCTGGCTGCAGCCATAAACAAGCAGCGGATCTGCCTGCAGTAAGACTGTTTGTACCTGGGGGAATGTTACGGGCAAGGAAGGCCCCTGCAACAGTGTGCTGGTATCCAGTTCCTTTCCATGCTTGATGCTTGAGCAGAGACCAATACATTGCACTGTGCTGTTTCAGCTGCAACACTGGAGCACAAGAACAGAATTGGCTTCTCCTCCACCGAGCTGTCTGTGTCCATTAAATTACTTGGCCTTTAGGAACAAAGATCCAGCCCCAGCTTCAAGAGTTTATAAGAGAACCCAGTCCTTCTGGGTCACCACTCTTACACAAGCAGGTCAAGCTATACTCTGAAGCACCCAGTTTTTCAGAAGAGACAATAAACTGTCCTTTCTACTTACTTTAAGGAAAATCTTGGTCCTTCCAGCTTGCCAGCTTTCATCCTTGCCCAACACTGCTTCAGAGATGCTGATACAGCTCTGTCGAGGATCATTCTTCAGCTGATGTGCAAAAGCATCATCATGTTAGGGCTTGGTTGGAAACACAGCACACTTTGCAATGATCTATAGCCCTGCATTTCAAACGGCGAGGAACAGAAACAGATGAGGTCTTACAGACCTCTCGGCTGACAGTATAATGAATGAAACTGGTTCAGCTCAAACGGTCAAGAAAAGGAGGAACATGAGTGCATGGCCAAGCATTCCAGAGTTCAAGTGCAAGGAGGATATGAGAGACCTCAGAAGTATGTGACTACAGAACAGAAAACATCTGAGGTGGATGCGGATGTCATCCTGCCTGGGATGTCTGTGTGGAGCATGCCAAGGATAGCTGGACCTAAAAGCACCTCTACCGTTTCAGCTAAGGTCCAAGTGAATATGTAAGTATTTAGGTACAGGTAGTATGATGACAGTTACTGTCATGATAGTTCTCCTAACTGTGCCAGCAATAATCCAAGAACTTTCTACTGTGGGAAAGCCTAAAGCCTCGTAAAGAAAGGTTAGCTTAGCCTTAAACCAAGTTTATGCTAACCTACCTGTTCTCGAAGAGACCATGGCAGGAGAACTCTGTATCTCTCAAAGAAGTCCTCAAAGCTGTAACGAATTGGGTAGCCAGCTTTCCTGATGCGAATGGTTTCCATCATCCCTGAATATCGCAGCTGTTTGATACACAGCTCCCGGTCAAACAACTGAAAGGGAAAGCAGACTTAGCACTGAAAGAAGCCACATATGCAGCGTTCCTCAGAGCATATCTATTAACCTCCAACCTCAGAGTGCCTGCAAAATGGCCTACTATGCTTTTTTAATTGCACTTCTTGTTTATTTATTGTCCTAAATTAATTAATTACAGGCATAAACAAGTCACCCCCAAGGGTCTTCAAATTCATGTTTACAGGCAGTGCAAACAGTCCATTAACTTCAGTCTGGCTTTAGCAACTGTTTTCAATTCTGGAACTGCAATTTCCGATGAACAAGAAGTTGTTCATATCATTTTGCAGGTGCGAGTAACTGCAGGTGCAACTTAGGCTCTTTGGACATAGCCATGCAAAACATAGCGTGAGCGCTGCTAGTTTCTTGGAATGCAGATCAAAATAGGCTCACTAAGCCACATGCAGTGCTTTAAAGATTATTAAGTCACTTGACCAACACCATACAAGGCTTTAATATAGAACTGGGTTGTGATCTCCTGAGTTGCAGCCAAGCGTCTTAAAAACAAACTTGATCTTCTCCTTAGTGTCAAATTAAGCCACATAGCCCCTCGCAAACACCAACAGCAATCCTATTCTCTCTAAGGATATTTCAAAGTATGAACATTGTTGGATCCTGACGTTTCTTGTTTGTCCCCTTGTTGAGGGGCTAGAAACTCTCCAGTTTTGTCTTTATCTTCACAGGAAAGGCTTTTATAATTCCTCTCAGGAATACACCTCTGTGCTTTTTTGCTACCTATTACTCTAGGATGCTTTTAGAGATGTTTTTGTAAATTAACAATGCTATATATAGCAACTGATGTAATCTACCTGGACTTGTGCAAAGCATTCGACACTGTCCCACACAACATTCTTGTCTCTAAATTGGAGAGACATGGATTTGACAGCTGGACCACAGGATGGATAAGGAACTGGCTGGTCCCTTCCAACCCTAACCGTTCTACGATATTATGATACCCTACCAACCTTTCTATTCTGGTGACAGCCTGTACTCCAGCTTTTCTTGGGTGAAGCACAGATATAAAATGCTACACAGCAACTGACAACTTTTTCTCATTAAGCAGTTTACAGAAGACAAGACCCCATATTGTTAAAACATTACCAGTGGTTTCTTGTAGTCATTTGGTTTGATGCAGCGGATGAAGTACGGCTGGCACTGCTCAAGGATTTTCATTAGTTTTTCCAAGGATTGCTTGAACTGTCCTCCCAGAGTAGAGAGCCGTTTGGTGGTATCCAAGCCCTGGGAAGAGTAAGCAAATACTGACTGCTACATCATTCGCTCTCAGAGGGCCAATTAACGAATCTTTGTATTTTTGTTCCGTGGAACAGTATCACACACTGAGAGAAAAAAATATTTACCTACACGGGAGCTAAATCTGCCATCTGTATTTCATTCATTTGGGGTTATTCTTGTGAAGAAACCCCACTGAGCTTTTTCACCTACTTGGGCACTAAGTTCTAGCAGTGGGGGTGGCTATGGCAGAACAGATTCCACCCCCAGGAGCTGACACAGGCTTGTCTCTTCCACCCAAGGCTGCATTCAGTGTTGGGCCTGGGTGCCAAGCTATTATTCATGGGTGCGTGCCTGAAAGCTTGGTGAGAAACAGCCACTCCCAAGGCAATAATAACCCTCAGGCCAGACATTTCGCTGCCATCTCATAGCTCACTAGGAATGCTAAAGCTCCAGAGCAGCTCATTCCTTGGTGGTCAGGATGACTGATCACCTTGCTCATTAACGCTACAGTAAGCAGTGAAAAGTGAAACTTTTACTGGAGGATAAGGTAAGACCTACTCTGTTTATGGCTGCATATAAAGTGCTTTATGCCTCACTGCGCCTGGGCTGAATTTTGCTCCCAGTTGCAGTAGTGTAACCCCAGAGGGATTGCACTTGGCTGCAGTTAGCTCCTGACTTCCCCAGCTTCTCTGAAAGTAGCTATGTCTTTTTCACAGAGATCATCACAACAGGCCTAAGCTTCTGCGTCCTAGAATGTTTAAGGGCACGTTACATTATGGTGACAACAGTGCAGATTCCCTGCAGGGAAAGGACTCCACTGGCCTTTCACATGCGGCCATGGAGCTAATCATTGAAGAACACTACAGCTCATTTGTTTGGGAGGTTTTGGTGGGTTGTGGGGGTTTGGGGTTTTTTTTCCAAGAAAATAATTAAAAGTCCAGTGGGTCTGCTCACTTTTGTGGTCTTTACATGCCTCATTCTGCTGGTTTTTACGTTAAAGTGCCCCTTCTGACACTGAAGTTGCTTTAGCTACAGGGCAATGCTGCCCTCAAGCGACCACAACGCTGATGCCGTCGGAAAACAGCTCCTGGAAGGTCTCACAGCAGCTCTCTGATGCATTTTAGGAGTAGCAAGCATTTGTTTGAAGTAGAAATGATAACAGCATATACATGTTTAAGCTGCATAAGAATTAAAAGCAGTTTGCACTCCCAGATCGTAGAGGTTTTTCTGCTATGCCGGTACATCAGTGGGATGGCCACACAAGTCTGAAGGCCGTGCCCTCGTGATCTCACATGTATAACACTGTTAAAACTGAATTTGCCCTTGAGATGCCTGTGACTTTTCTGCCCGGGTCAGTCAGGAGAGAAACTCTGAGACTTCAGAACAGCTTCAGAAAGTTTCTTCTGGCAAGTTCATTCCCTATTCTTTCTGTAGCCTGCTTCTGAGGCGTCCCAACAGTGGCCCAGCCTATCTGAAATTAGTAGGGGTATTTCAGCTCACTTCTGTGCATTTTCAAATGGGCAGTAGCCCACATTTAGTATCTCCTTTCTTGACATGTTGCTGTACTTTCTAAATGTAAAGGCAGGGGTTTTTTTTCAATAAAACAGTCTTATTTATAGAGACAAATCATTAGAGCATTAGAGCAATGTAGATAGACCTGATATTTAATCTGAAGGTATTAACAGCATTTAAGAGATGCTAAGCCAGTTCTCTGTTGCTGCTTGTACCAATTCTGACATTCTGCTCCCCCAGGATGTTTACCTGTCCGTGGCCAGATGTTCTGGACAGCAGAAAGCCACACTGGGATAAAGACTGAGGAAGAGAGGACAGGATCAGAAAACAGTACCAGGAGAATAGACAGATAACAGGTAAGATAGCAAGCTGACTGCTTGTTCTGTACTCTGACAGGAAAACTGAAAGATACAAACATTAAAAGCAAAAGTGCCTTCACACAATGATGACACTGCTCAGAAATCGAGCAATGTGAAAGCTGCAGCAGGGCAGAGAGCTTGAACTCTGCCCCACGCTGTTGCCAGTCCACTGCACTTCACAACCTCATTTTCAGTGTGCACAGGACAAGACTCCCTGCACCACTAGGCACAGATGATTCTGTGATAATTAGCCGTTATGAACTCTGTCACAAAGAGAGCTGAAGTTGCAGCAATACGCAGTGCGGTGAGACTGTGTCTACAGGTGTCACTGGCAGCAGGAGACAGAGTATCTTTGTGTGACAGCACAGCTCTTTGCTCCTTTGTGCTAGCCTGTCAGCCCTCTGCAAGCAGGAAAAGGCCAGGACCCCCCTGCCAGTTGCCCAGTCAGACCCTTGGTGTTGTGGTCCCCACAGACCGGCAATGTGTGCAGTATGACAGCAGCTGCTGGCTCCGGGACAGGGACTGGCTTTGCAGAGGGGTCTCTGCCTGGTGCCTTGCTCCATTCCAGTGAATCTTTTGAACTACAGTTTCCTCCCTAGTAATTTACACCCACCCTGGCGATGTGGATGCAGGATGGGTGCCCCGGCAGACACAAAGCAAACCCATCCAGTTGATGACAACATGTGGGGAAGCAGCATGACTCGTGCTACTGTGACAGCCTGCAGGCATGGCTGCACAGATGTCCAGGGATGCAGTCCTGGGAGGCAGGACTGACATTACACTTGTTTACAACATGAGCACTAAACCCTGACTTTTCCTGCAGATTCCTTTGCAGAAATGAGTTGAATGAAAGGGATAGGGGTTTGCAAAGACAGTGCAAAAGAAAGAGGAGGTCAAGAACAGCCAGAGCCTAACGGGAGGGAGGAGAAATAAGTTGTTCCTGCAACCCAGTGCCAGTAAACCAACCTTGTAGGCTTGGTCAGCTCCAAGATGCCGGATAGTCCCACGTCCCAGACTGGGTGCAGTTGTTTCCACCTGGAAAATCTCTCTCAGGAATTTGTTCTTGGAAGAATGAACCACTTGCATTACGTTAGCACTCAGTGTGTCCCGATTTTTCTCCAGGAAATCTATGGAAGCAAAATCAGCTTGTCACCTCTGCAGCCTGCTGGCTCTAGCAGCACTGTGTCTAGCTAAAATCCACTTCATTTACAGTAACTCGCAGATTACAGTAATCCTGACCTCCTGATCTGACTTTAGATGAATGCTGCCCTGGAGTGCCACACATCCAGGGCAGGTCATGCCCTTCTCTTCACCCTCTGTATCCAGCCAAGACAGGCTCACCTTTTGATTCATAAAAGACAGCCCCAGCAAAGTGGTTGATGCCAAACTTGGTGTCATGGACACTTTTAGGTGGGATGTAGATATTACTTTTGCCATGGAGGGAATTAATTTTGACGAGCATGGTGGCATCTGTGCCCTAGAAACAAATACAGGCAAAAAGGGACAGTTAAGCAGATTCCCCACAGCACTGGCCTATGTTCAGTGAACAAACAGAAGTGGTGCTCAGAAATAACAAAAGCCCAAATTCTGCCTCTTATTTGTGTAGTAGGTCTGGAGGAAAATAGTGCCAGAAGTGCCTTCCCTTTTACACAGACCCTTCTCTCAAGCATCAGGACAGAACACACTGCAGGAGCGTAAGGTCTGGTATTTTAGGGCTGTACCCAAGCCCCCATAGCATTACTGACATCACCAGGTGCACTGAGAATTTCCCAGATCTTTGGATCTCACAAGCAGAGCCCCTCACCAACCTTCCCATGCGATCCTACCCAGCCATGCTCTGAGGGGTGCATG
Organism: Pterocles gutturalis; assembly: GCF_000699245.1. NCBI lineage: Eukaryota > Metazoa > Chordata > Aves > Pterocliformes > Pteroclidae > Pterocles > Pterocles gutturalis. Next base: position 20,309 of record NW_010115826.1, on the reverse strand, counting down.
CTCCTTCTCCCAGGCAGGCGCAGTTCTTCTTTCATTCCTCAACTTGCGAAGGACGGTCCCTGGGAGAAGGCTGCTCTGAGCAGAGAGCCGTCAGCACGCCAGATCGTGACTTCTGCAGGCAGCCAGTCAGCTAGGTGCTTCCCTTCGAGGGGTGCCATCGCAACCTCCTTCCCCTGTGGTGCATGTGAGGCTAGCTCTTCTCACTGGCCTGTGCTAGGGCTAGTCAGTGCTGTATCTGGTAAGCCATGTGCTCCGGAAATCATATAGGAGATGCCTTCTTGTCCTGACTGCAGGACATACAGTGGGGACCACCCTCTTCTTAGGGAACAAAAAGGAGACCTGTTTGCCTGTACGTGATCCTCTCAAATTGCTACTTGAGGACTACAAAAGAGCTGAGGCAGGGGCTTGCTTTTCTGGACAAGCTCATATTATTGCCATCTGATGCCCCTACCAGCACTCCTGTTTAGCCTTACCATGTTCTGGAGACTATGAAAATGCTCCGCAGGCGTGTCTGAGATCAGATGCTACTTTCACCTCTGCTCTTCTGTTTGAGGTGCCTGGCTTTTGCAGAATAACATTTCCTCACAGTGGTGACATTGCTCGACTAGGGCTGTCATCCAGGAGAAGAAAGGGCAAGCTGCAGCACAGACCAAGTGCAGAACAACACTCAAACAATATGCAAATTTCAAGATTTCCTAAGGAGCCCTTGTAAAATGATCCAGACTCCTTCCTTCTCTGTCTGGAACAGCTGTAAGCGTTTCAACAGCAAGGTGCCAGGAAGAGCACATTCCAGCAGGGAGTGAAGCATTTTTATAGTGAGATAATTTAAAAGGAACATCTATGGGGAGGAGACATTGCCTCTCATAATATACACAAAAGCCCCCTTTGCACTTTTCTGTGTATAAAGCCAAGCATTACCTGTGAGCTGTGTGCAAAACCAGGAATTACAGCTGAAACCAGAAATTTACCTTTGGGAACCTGCTCTCTTCATCGATGAGGGAGATGATATTCATAGGCTTGAGTGCGATGACGTCCAGAGTCTGTCGGTTATCAGTGAAGTCAATGTTATTCCAGGCGATGTGCTCCGCATGGTATTCCTCTTGCTCCAGCTTGAAGACATGGCGCACAAAGAATTGCTGAAGGTGCTCGTTGGCAATGTTAATGCAGAGCTGCTCAAAGCTGGGGGGGGACAAGATGGGAAGCCACTCTCATCCTTGGCCAGTGCTGCACTGCTCTGTGGTATCTGTTTATTCTCTGTATTAAATACAGATCCAGATATACTACTGCTATATTCCACAGTGCTAATGATCACCACCCCTGCACGTTGCCAATCTTAGCAATATAAGGGATGCACCTTCTGCTATGCTAAAGATAAGCAGAAGAGAGCCAACTGGCGATGGAGTGTTGCTGAGTAAGCAAGGAAAGATCTTGTATGTGTTTCAAGAAACTCTAGAGATAAAGGGGAACACGCAACTGTGAAAATGGCTTGACTGTATGAGTGTCCAATGTGTATTTACTTGCAGTGGCACTACCGCTTCTTCTGTTAGTTACTCCTTAATGCTGCACCTGAGTTTCATGACCTTGTAATTGCTGTGGCACACTGTATATGCCTGTGGAGTGCTCACCACAGTGAGGCCCCTTGTAGATTGCAGCCTTTGGGAGCAGCATAAAGTAATAGGAGAGAACACAAAAGATAGAAGATGGGCTGAAAAGATCCTAGGCCATGTTCCAAAAAGTCAGTGGAATATTATCCTGTTGAAAGCAAGCAAGATGCATCAGTTGAAACGGATTGGAAAAGACTGCAGAATATGTGCTGGTGGTTTGTGGAGTACTGATGATATCGTACCATACAACGGAGAGAATTGCTGCCTTTGCAGGAAGAGCAGATAGAAATGATGCTTTGGGACTGAAACCACCAGTAGGAGAGGCAGTAGTGGTGCAATGGTATACTGACCAGGTATTTTGTTGACCTGTCCTTAAAAATAGAGAAATGAAACAGCCCCAAAAAAGGGACGGGAGAACACCAAGCAAGATGGAAGCATGAGCTGAAATGGGAAACACAACACAGCCTCCTTTGTACTATATGCAAAACGTGTCCCAAGAGACACTGTAAAAATGCTGTGGAACAAGAAAGTTTGGTACATTCACATGGGACATACTACATCCTTACAGTGTGGCTGCCTCCTCATAGGAGCTTCATAGCCATCTCTCAGAAAATTCCTGAGGTTTCAGAGTAGACATGTGTAGTGGCTGCACCAAAATGAAGGTTGGGGGACGAAGCAGAAATACAACCAAACTGAAGAAAAATTGAATCTGTGCATGATCATCATTGGGAAAATTCAGGGCTGGAAATTTCACTGGTTTTCTGAGAATCACATGTGTCTGTCTGTTTTTTCATTCTTTCCCTTTACATCAGCTGCTTTTCAGCTTCCTGGTGGAAATGAATCTAGAGCCTCCTACCTGTTGTTGCTGAAGTTTTCAAACCCAAAAATATCCAACAGCCCAATGGACTGACGTCTGTCTTTAGGCTTCTGAGAAGTTGGGTTGAAAATGGCTGAGTTGATCTTGTTCACTATCCACAGGAAAATCCGTCCATATATTCCCTGAGAAAAAAATTAGAGAGGAATTAGAGCCCATCATTACAGCCTTTGGACATGCTTGCTATTGTGCTGCTACAATGCTGTCAAACTATGCCTGAGAACTACGAGGGTCTGGAGCTTCCTGGGTGAACGTTTGCCACATAAGGCTCCTCAACCGGTAAGCAGACAGCTCTGAAAGCATCCCCAATCTTCAGACAGAGGAGATGTAAGCACCAGTACCTTCACAAAGGCATCCCTCCCATCTGCAGCTTGGAATACATTCAGAGGCCTGGACACACTTTCTCCTCGGACAATGATGGAGAGGTTTGTGAGGCTGTTCTGGAGTTCACTGGAGTCCACCTGCAGGAACAGTCATGGCAACCTGGTCATTCCAGGTGGATAAAGAAGATGTGGCAAAGTCTGTCTCAGGAAGAGAAGTGTGATAAGCTGCCTGTCCAGCAGCGTTCTCTGGCAGCCTGCTGTCCCAGTTAAAGATCTCCTTGCTCAGAGAGACATTTGCAACAGCATCACTGCAGTGCCAGCAGGAAGGGGGGGACATGCTCATTATGTGTGCATCCGTAGAGAGACACTCCACAGAGACATGCTTTGTCAGAGAAGATGAGAGTCCGTTACCTCAAGCAATTTGGTTGCGATTGAGAAGTGCGGTGAGTCCATCACATCAGAGCAGTCCAAGTTGTCATACACAGCCGCTGCAATGAGGAAACAGTCAATCTCAGGGTGAATAATTTCTGCTACACTGGGGGGCTGTGCTGTTATTACAGCGGTATTTCGGTAACCCTGCAGCTCTGGGAATGTGGCAAAGCAGTACATTCCCTTTGGAAACTCCCCGGTTTGATGATTTTACTAAGGACGGTCCTGATTTCACCCAGGGATCCTGGGATGTACGGGCCCCTCACAACTCCAGAACATCAGGCTGAAAATAGCAGCAAAACTGACAAGGTTATTCACTTTAAACAGTAGTTATTGGGGATCTGGGGAGGTGGTATCTGACTTCAGAAAATGTGTTTCTGAAAATATTTTTTTCCATGTATCTAGCTTGTGGGAAACGTAGACAATGAAAGGGAATGAGGGAAATCCCTCATTTTAGCAGCCAGCATTGCTCCAAAGAATCCTGCCAGCATCGCTGTATTGGGCCCTCTGTATCCCAGAGTGAGAAGGAGTCCTTGTCTAAAATGGGAGAGCTTCTGGCGTCCTGCAGGTGGGTATCTCGGGCTGTGCCTGTGCCATACCAGAAGGGCACTTTTGCAGGTGGGTGTTCAGCAAACCCAGCCTGGAGAATGACTGCTATCATCTCCACAGCAAACATCACTCAATTGCTCCTGTGTCCTCTGTGTTGCCCAGCACAACAATCAGCACATGGCATTTTATTATCTGTTGTTTCAGTTGGTGTGATAAAGGCCTATTTATAACCATGGAAACATGACAGCATGCAAAATAATAAGAAGATGATGTTTTTTAAAATACTAGGCAGTGGAGTTACAAATCAGAATTTCATGGTGCTTATCTGCCTGCCCAGCTAACCCTGCTCCCCTGTTTATACAGGTCAGAGCAGCACAACCTAGTCTGTCCAGATGGAAGCAGGCAGCACGTTTAGGACATTACGATGGAGCCTGAGGAAAGGCCAGGCACAGACAATGCTGAGTTTACCTTCGAACTCTACATTCCCCAGGTGCAGGATCGCAGCCAGCAGCTTGCTGATGTCCCAGTGCTCAGAATCTGAGAACATGAGGATCTTCATAGCCGAGCGGATGTGGGCATAATCCTTTGCGTCATTCCGGCCATCGCAGGACGTGCAGTTGCCCTGCAAGACACCAGACCCACAGGTAAGGAAAATCCTCCTGTACCCATACAAAGGAGAAAGGACCTACAGTCCGAAGAATGCTTGTACACAGTGTGGATGCCCTGCGCCCACTTGCCACAAGAAAGAAAAGTAAAAACCTATTTAGACATTCCATATACTCTTCCCACGGCTGTTTCTTCATTCAGCTCTACTCTCAAGAAGAACACATTAGCAGAGGGATAAATAATGCATTTCTCCAGAGCTAGACCCAATCCGGGGGAAGCCAAAAGCAAAATCTGAGGGGAAGCTGCTCTGGAGCGTAGAAGGACAGGAAGCTCTGCCAAGGCTACCTACACTTACAAGGCCATGCCTCTTACCTTGGTCTCCTCTCTCTGCCTTGTCAATGGACAATTACGAGCTCTACTCCCAAATCAAAGCAAGTAGGATTGGATCAGTACTAGAAGGCATATCTCAAAATAATATTAGGATCTAGTGGAAGGCAGACAGAAGCATCCAAGGCAGCATCAGAAGAACCTTCAGCAAAGCTTGCACAGCAGATTCTAGGATGCTGCTCATGATAGAAACTATTAGCAGCCCTAATTAAGATGGAAAAATGCCTTTTTTATCTTTGCTATTACCAACAATATATTCTGATGATTACAAAGGTGAAATATTTCTGGACATTTCAGTTTGCAACATGTGCATAACAATGCCAGCTTGTGCCAACAGCTGACCTGAATAAAACCATGGATATGTTCTCCTTTAATCTAATCCTTCTATCTCTGTATTATACTGCCCTTTGCTGACCCAGGGAACTTCAGACCTTTTCATGGAATGGCCAATGTGCGAATTGCACTCATCAGCTCTTGCTGCAAGATCACTGCTATTTTGAAAACATTACATTTGCAACTTTAATGGTTTTGCTTTCGAGACTCCAGAAAAATCTTTATAGGCTTGATTTAATTTCCTCTGAAACGAGATGCCCAGGTCCCATTAGCTTCCCATCACAGGCAGGACTTAGCCCCATTTTTCCACAACTGTAGAACAGCCCAAGTCAAACCAGCTGACGTATTTAATATGAGATATCTGCATGGGCTGAAGAGCAGGATTGTCACAATACCTTTCACGCCCTAAACCAACCAGCTATTTTGAAAGATCTCACCTATGAACATCCCACTCCTGCCACTATGGCAACATAAACCCAGACATGGACATTAACTTTAGCTGTTAGAGGCTACATTGAATGCCAGCTTCCTGCATTATGTATAAGATTTATGGGATATAAGGACCAGGATTCTTGGCACTGTTTCTGCTTATTCATTTTCCCCTAAAGTATATATACCTGATTAGTATTCTCCTTGGCATGAGATCTGAAATCTCGGTACCTGTGAAAATGGGGGATATTTCCCACCTGCTTTAAGATGTCCTTTATGTTTCTTAACTCTGACTTTGATAGAAAGCTTTGAACTGCCACAAGCTGCCTCCCACTGGTGGACATTACAATAATCACTGAAACTGAGGCTCACAGCACTTTTGGTGTTACTGCTTCTGGTACTCTAAGGAAAGGACTGCTCAGATTTGGTAACTACCCATCGGCAGCTCCTATTGGTTGTAATTGCTCACCAGGAGAAGCAAATGGCAGAGGGATAATGGAGAAGAAAGCAGAGACTGTTACCATAGTGAGATAAGTGTACTCTGAAGCAGTGCCCAGATTCAGCATCTTTTTCTGCTCTGTATTCATCCCCATTAGCATGCAGTAGAAGATGTGATAGTTCCTCTCCTCTGGAGCCTAAAAGAAAGAAATAGGCCAATGGACAGCCTTGTCAGCATAGGCTAATAATACCGGAGCAGGCAGAAGGGACATCTGCCAGTGCCCTCACCTGCCGGCAAACCCGGGACTTCTCCAGAAGAAACTGTTCTATCCGGGCTCCTTCTATTACACCATTTTGGTTGAAGTGGATGTCAATGTACTTCCCGAAGCGGCTTGAGTTGTCATTTCTAATTGTCTTGGCATTTCCAAAAGCTGATGGGCAAGGGACAGAGGTAGTATCTGGATTATTGCAGTTAATGAACATCAAGTCTATTTTTTATGCCCCTTTTTTTAATGCCTTTTTTTTTGCTAGCATTTTACACATTGTGTTCCAAATGACAGTGCCAACAAACACTGAAGAATGTCTGGCCTCAGGCTGCCTCCTAAAGAGAAAGGCAGGCATACTCTGCATCCAGATAACTGGATCCTAAAAGACATATTCAAATGATCCAAATGTGGCCTATATCTGGCCAGCCAAGAGAGCTGGCCAAGTCTGAAGACCTCCAGCAGGACTTACTGGGAACACACTTGATCCCTGTACAGAGAAAGATGGGTGTCTCAGGGAGCTCCCCTATAGATACATCCATGCTTGGCCAGTCACTTTGCCACTGTCTAGTGCAAATGCTGGACCAGAGGTCTTTACCTTGGGCTCTGCATTCCCAAGGACTCTTGTACTCCCAGCAGTTCCATCTTACATACTGTAGTGGCACCTCCTACAGCATGGGAGCTGCTGTGGCAGCCGTGTCTGTGGGGACATGGCAGGAAAGTATAGAGAACTTCCACCCTGCATCACCAGTGTTTCAGGGGCTTTAGGAGTTATGCAAATACAGTGCTTCAGAGGTCTGTTTCTGAATTTTCTATCCTGATACAAAAATCCTGAGATAAGGGTGGTAAATCAGGCATGCTTGCTAAATAACCCACCTTCCAGAATGGGGTTGGCCTCTAGGATTTGCTGCTCTATCCAGGAATGCTGGCCACTGACAGCTGCCAAAAACTGTAGTATTAGCTTTGTGCTTTCCGTCTTCCCAGCCCCAGATTCTCCACTGTAGTAAGAAACAAGGTTATTACAGATTTCTTTTCTTCTTCTTTGGCTAGTGTGGCAAAACGGCAGACCAAGTTAAAAAAAAAAAAATCCCACTTATATTTACCCTGGCAGATCAGACTGTCTTTCATAGAGGCCTGGAGAATTTTAGTCTTTCATCATCTTATCTGCTAAAATGTACATTGTTTTTTAGACTAAACTCTCCCACTGATTAAAAACAGGCAAATTCATGGAAGATATTCTGTACCAATGCAAATTAAATTACAACTTACTTTTCTTCTTTAATGCATTACCAGACTTTCAATGCTAGTTTTAGCACATCAACTGAGTTACCTCAGCTATCATCAGATATTATTGCGATCAGACTATCTGCTTCTTCACACTGATGATTAACAGAAAATAGATACATGTTACGTGCTTATAGAATGAAGAAAGCTTCCCTCTATCTTCAGGTTAGCAGAAGCTGTTTCTCTGCAGGAAATCTCTATTCTTAGAAAACAGATGTAACATAAGTATCATGTCCCCAAGGTCAAACATAGCCTTACATCACACAGGCTCATATTTTATGTTTCCATATGTAGTGACCATGTGCAGAAAGTATCACTGCATTCAAAGATTCTGGAGGAAAACCATGGACTTGAGAAATCCCTTGCTTATGTTCTCTATTTGTAGCTTATGTTCTATGTTTGCAGCCCTAACTGAAAATTAAGTAGCAAGGGAGAAAGTATTTCCTTCCTGTTGTCTCTAGTCTTATCTGTGCCCTTCCATCTGGAAGATCTCCTACGTCCACAAAGGTGCCCCAAAGACATGCCAGACTTGGTTTCTGCTCCTCGTCCTCTCTGAGTCCAGTCACCTGATCACACAGCACTGGTCTCTCTTATTCCTCTTCATATTGAAATAACAGTTGTCTGCAATGGCGAAGACATGAGGTGGCAGCTCTCCAATCCTCTTGTTACAGTACAGTCTGATCTGATCAACCGTGTACAGGGGCAGCAGCTGGTATGGATTCACCGCTACCAGGATTGATCCTGTGTAAGTCTGGAAAACAGTTATGAGCATTACCTCTAGCAGCAAACTGGCAAACAAAGAATACAACCAAAGCTACTTGCAGTGTAAATCTAAACAGAGGCAGGAGGGAAGCCTGAGAGATCCATAGCAGCATTTAGGTGAGGCTGAGAGCCTGGTTCCTCACTGTAAGCTGCTATTAAATACCCCAGGATATGTAAATTTTTGCAGAAGGAAGAATGCTAGCTATAATCTCCTTACCAGATCACAGCTCAGTTCACTGGCTCAAGCTGAAGCACAAGAAAGTCCAATTTGACGTGGCATTTTGGTGTGTTATCATAAGCTGGTTTGTAGTGTTTTGTTAAGCTGCTTTTGTGTTCTAGTTCAGATGTAACTGAACTTTGCTAATAGACAAAGTTATGGTTGGGTTATTCATGTAGTCAGGCTGTTGAAGGCTGTGGAAATGCAAGGCAATAATATTGCTCAAGGACTTGTACATATGACAACTGCAGGCTCCTGGAGTCTAATATAACTACCACATCCTGGCAGTTATAACTGCAGCATCTATAAAATCAGTCTTTGTTTACACTAAATATCACCACATCTGTGTTGTAAGACACAGCTCCTCTCCTATGAAGGTAGTAGTGTATACAATGTGGGAGGCAAAACATGCAGAAACATGAATATTGTTATCATATTACAAACTGAGAACTACAAAACAAAGAAACTAAAAATCCCAAGTTGCTCAAAGTCATAGATAAAACCTGTAATGGACAAGAAATGAAACCAGGTCTCCCAAATATCCACATATATTCTTTATCTATCTTATTACATCAAAATCAACTAACCATTGACTTGGACTGGAGGACAATCCAAATCCCGTCACTGTGTACTAGTTGGATTGATCCTGTGTCACAGCTGCAGGTAACAGCAGCACTAAGCTGTAACATGGACGGGATTTAGCTAACTGTCAGTCACCGGTGGAAATGATCACTCTAGGAGAAAGTAAGCGGGGTCACCACCTATGCGTATCTGTGTGATTTCAGAGACTGCTATTAACTCCCTTCCTCACAGCCAAAATACTTGAATGAAAGAAGAGAAAAACTATGTTGTGTCTCCTTAGCACCCTCAGTCAGTGAAGGAAGCAGAGGGCTCCATGTATGAAAGTCTTTCAGGCCATTTGGTCACTCTCTTAAATTGGTGGCACAGATCATTCCTGAAAGCCCTATGCCTGGTGACCTTGGCACTCACATAGATTTTGTGCTCCTGGTGGCGGATGAGGAGGTTGTGCACCATGCCTGCTTCATGGAGATCTCCAAGGCGGATCATGTCTTCCACCCCTTGGGCAGAGGAGGGGTGCATCAGGCGCACCATGTGCATGTTCCGAGCTGTGATCCAGTGTTCCTGAAAAAGGCAAGGCAGCAGTTTTACTGTGTTACGCTGTTGCTCAGCGGCAAACAAAGGAGGGCCATGTTAGACCAGAACAAGCTTCAGTATAACTGATGCTCAAACCAGCATACTGTGACAAACAGTTGACTGAACTACAGAACCAGGGCCAGATGATTTCAAACACTGGATGAAGCCATTCAGGTGGGTTCTGGACATCATCAAGTTTACCATTGTTCAAAGTGCAGTTCTGTCAGGTCATCACAGCCACCTCATGTGTGAGGCAGGGGTGACATTCCAGCCCAGATGACTTTAGTGGGATGATGATTTCACCAAATTTAGAGATTGGAGCCTGTCCATTTCCTTTTCTTAACTACATAGATATAACCTCTAGCTTAGGAAGCTCTAAATTTTCACAGTGTTGGGACCTGGGGATACTAGGGTATCACCTACACTTGCCATATTTTTACATCCTTTCTTTCAGTATATCCTACCAGCCATCATTAAAGTCAGACCATTTGGCTAGATGGAGCTTTGGTCTGACCCAATAGGGCCATTCTTGTATTTTGTACTTTTAAAGTTTATGTTAATCTTTTACAGAAAGTTGTAGCATAGCCCACCTTGCCTTCATCATCCTCCAGCAAGATCCGTCCTGAGTCAGAGTCCTTCACAACTGCCCCGATAGGGACGTTAAATTCACTGTTTGGTTGAGTTTCCAGCCACACATGATCACCCTGGGGAGAACAAAAGCTATCATCAAGTACAGTGATGTATTTTATGCCATGAAGCTCACAGCATACATCCCTTGGTCATAATCTTTTAGTGATTTGATTTCTTTAGTGGTGTTTGACTGGATAAGTTCTTGCTGCTCACAGGCAGTACAGTCTAACAGTTATAGTATCGGGACCTCCGAGTTCTACTCTGAGGCCCACAGCTGACCTGAAATATGACTGGACAAGTCATGGGGGCACAGTGAAAGCTGGTAAAGTGCCTTGGCAGCCTCACATTAGCTACGGTATTCTTTCAGAAGTGATGCATGAAGACAGTACCAGGAAAAAGAAAAACAAACTGATGTACAGACTAGATGCCTGGAAATGTAGAGGGCTCTGTTGCAAGAGTTTTTAGATACATATTCTTTCTGCTATAGCTGAAATCACTTGAAAGTGTGAGTGCATCCATGATCTCTCCTCAGAAAAAAAACCAACAAACAACATTCTTTATTCAGCCCAGCTCCTCTCTTCACATGTGTAGAGGCATGGCAACATCCTGCTGCTCTGCAGAGCAAGCAAGCAAGCAGAACCCCTCTGCTGTCACTGGAGGAAAGGTGGGAGCTATGGCTGCCCTTTCCTAGGAATGAGCACTGTCTTGGTGTCACCTGCACTACCATCCTACACTCCCCGACTCCGAGCCCCTAGGAACACCTTCTCTTGCTCCAGGCACCCTTGGTGTCACCTGCACTACCATCCTACACTCCCCGACTCCAAGCCCCCAGGAACACCTTCTCTTGCTCCAGGCACTGATACAGATTCAAACAGAAAGCTTGACTGTACTGCTGTACTGCAATGAAAGTTGAACAAAGCTGTAGGTCAGATCTGTAGTTCTACTTACACCTGCTGAGGAACTGGCTTTCTAGCCAAGCGTCTTGTCTTATACAACTTGTGTTACATACTGTAGCATTTACTGTAAAAGTTTCAAGTTTTTTACTGAAAAATTATTTTTTTCCCTGCAAAATACTTTATGGGCTTACATTTAAAACCTAAAAACTGTAGTGTAAAGAGTCTATAAATATTGCACAAGGTTATCAAAGAATGTTACAGGCTAACAGCACTTATTTGCACTGAATAAAACTCCAGAGGTAATTAGTGTAGTTTCAGTGACACACCTTGTGACAGAGGTCACCAGCTCAGCATGAGCACAGCCAGGCTAGGCAAGACACCTCTGCATCTCTAGTCTGGATTGGTATTATACCTTCCTGACACTGGGCTATTGCTACTTTCTTTCTGAGATGGACCATGATGTTAATTAAGGTAATTTTCTCTTCTTTGGGCCTCAGGCTAGTCAGTAAACCACAGCAAAGAAGAGGACTTACCTTTCTGAAAACCACCATGATGTTTCAGATCACGGTACGTAACCTGCAGTGCCAAGAAGAACATAACGTCAGGCCAGGAAAGGGCTCAGGCTGTGATCAGAACAGACTGTGAGGTAGAGATGTTTCCTTGTAAAAATAACAGCAAAATGCCTTAAAATAATTATGTTTACAGATTTAATTGAAGAAAAGAGATTGTAATAAGCTACACCCTCTATAGAAACAATGAAACCAGCTACCTACAGCAAAGATACACAGCACTAGGGTAGTGGTCTGCTCCAAGTTCTACCACATAACCCTGGAGATGCTCTCCGCCCTGAAGAAGTCACTGTGCACATTTTAATACCGAATAGTTCCTTCAATCAAATGGTAGCCACATTTATTGGCTGAACTTTAAGTTTGGCTCACAAGTGAAAAGACCTCACAATGCAACGTAATTCAACGTACAATAGAGTCACCTTTGGCTGGTCCGTTGACTCAGCAGTTCAGTTCCTACAGGTGGCTAGCCCAGTGACACAGATTGAATTAATACTCTCCTAAGATGCTCAGTGCCCTCAGACTCTCACAACTTGAACCTACCACCATATAGAAACTGGGGTCCAGAGTTCGCCTTTCCTGGCGGGAATGGGAGGGGTCACAAAGAAAGCATGAGCAGCAAAATAAGGAACGGGAAGGAACAACAATAAAATTAGGAGCTCACTATCAAGAACATAATAGTGAAAAGATTGGTGGCCAGACATCTACACCAGTGCTTTGATTAAGAGATGATGCTGTTTAGGCTGTGATCCTTGGAATGAACAAGGAACCAAAGCCTTCAGAATCTGGCTCCTGTCCCATCGGCTACTGCAACTGGATTTTGGGAGTGATTCCAGGACTAGGTGTGATCTGCTGGCTCCCACTCTTGCTACGGCAAGAAGGCTGCTGTATGCCTTTCACCGTGCATGGGAAATCCCAGGCAAAGATTCTGCAAAGTACCCTTTCAATGTTTCCACAGGTCCACACAGGGTTTTTCCCTATTATTTCTTCCTAGTAGCAGGGGTGATCCCTGCATGTTAAGAGTGTTGAGTAACCTGAGATTCAGTAGCTGCGGTGTGCAGCAGTCATCAGTTATTAGCCCAGGTCTCTACAGCCTCATATTCTCAAACTTCTCACAGCTGTGTGGTCCATTCTGCTCCTCCACTTCTCTGGAAGATCTCTCCCTCTATCCATTGTTCCAGCACACCCAGAAAAAAGGCTCACCTCAAAGTTGATAATAAGAACAAAATGCTTACAATAAGCAAAACGCTCCATAAAATGCCAACCTTGGACCAAAAATTAATTCTGTTTTTACCCTTGTACAATCTATTATCAATGACATTTTCTTAGCATTTTATCTCAGACTGATTTTACAACGCATGCTCAATGAGGACATACTGAATCATCTGCATCCCTTCTGTACATTCCTGTTTGACAGCAAACTGCTTGGAAGCTACTTTGCAAGAAGATGAGTGGACGCTATAGATCAGAAGTTATCTTTGGCGGTTATTCCAGGCTAGTTTGTGACCTCTTGGAACATGTCCCATGAAGAAGAGAGACACCTGCTCTGGTTTTACCTTCACACTCAAATGCAAATTTCTTATTTGCTCATAGACTTTTGAGAAGTTATTTTATTCTAGCCCTAAATTATGCTTGTCTAGGTTTTGGACAGGTTATCTGGAAAGTTTGGGCAAAACAAGTAAAACAGAAATTAACTGAGTTGAAAGTTCCATTTTCTACCTATGCTATACAGATAATCATCAAAATCCCAGTTTGCAGTACCGTTCATATTAGTGATTAATGGGACACTTCATCAATAATTTCACTGAAATCCTTGAGATTTCTTCTATCATGTGTAAAGGCTTTAAAATCTTATATTTACAATTTCTGATAACTATTTACAATTCTGTCTAATACGGATGGAGTATCTTTTTGAGAGGTATCCAGATTTCATTACTTTTCTGATTAAATAATTTAAACAATTTAATTATTTATCTTCATTTTATGGTGGAGCTATACAAGTTTCTGAAGTTTAGAAATTTGCAACTAAATTATCATAAAGGTGTTTCTTCTTTATTTTTAGAAAAAAGTCACTGCTTTATTTTTGGAAATCCATGCTCTTGAAAAATGAAGACGACTGTCCTGGGTCAAGCTAAAAAAAGTTAAAAAAACTTCAAGGTGAAGTTTGGGGATAACAGTTTTCTCCCTCTTATTTTAATAAACTTCAATGTTAGAAGAATACGTTGCCGTAAGAGAATTAGGGCTCATTTTATCACTTACTTTCCTATAGCTGCCCAACTTTTTTTTATCCATGGGATTTGGGAAGGTATAAATAGCTTCCATAAATCATGGTCTTATTTAAAATCCATGGGTGCATAAACAACCTTTTCTTCAGGCTAAATGGAAGGTGCAATTATACTCCTGTATGCAAGATATTGGCACTCTTGTGGGTTACACCAACGTCCTAACCATAAGGAGGGCTATCAGGGCAGCAAAATGGAAACTAGGAAGTGCTTGACAAGCTGCAAGATCTTTGTGCCCTGTCTGTCTATAGCCCTATAAAGGGCTGTACAGTAGCATGGATTGAAGAGGGATATCTGAGCAAGCCCTGAATGATTTACCCCTTAAAGTCATCATAAGATATGCTGAAAAGAACTAGTTATCAAAATTACAAAATGTATTGTGATCCCAAAGTGAAAAATAAACAGAAACTTCAAGAGAGGACAGACTGCTGATGCAGAAGTCCACTGCTAACACACACTTCAAAGCATGAATTTTAAATGTAATTTTCACAGAGGTGACCCAATAACAAGAAGTGGAATGTCATACTTGATAACAAAAGCTGGCAGTGTGTCCCCAACACACCTGCTGACTATATTAAGAATTTCTTTTCCCTGTGAGACTAGGGCAACCTCCAGAGCTCATCTGTAACTCATACAGTTCTCAGTTTTGTAGCACAACATCTATGAAAATGTAGCAATGCAACATGAATGTGTTCTTCTTGGCTGCTTGGCTTTTTTTTTCTGTTGTTCTTTTACACTGTCTCAAGAAGGAACTTCTGTCTTTCCTAATCAGGTGTTCTTAAGGCAAAGTCCTCAAGTTCTTATTCAGGACTCAGGAACCAGATCTGCGTATTAACTTCAAGAATGTGATGACCTGTTCCTACGAGCAATGCAAGGTGGTACAGAAGCATCATACATAGCAAAGCCAAAGATGGGCCATGGTCAGCCACAGTGACTCACAACCGACAGATACTTTTTCACCTGCGCCAGAAACCAGAATCCCGCAACAGGGCAGAAATGTCTACTCAGAACAAAGAGGGAGTGGTACATGCAAACATGAAGCACAGCCACACCGCATCTCATCAAAGGTATAGCTAGCTCTGGATACAGTCTCTGATAGCAGCCAAGAGTGGACATGTGGGGAGGAGATCCTGTATAATCCCGGGATATACAGTTTTTAACATTTTTTTTTAACATTTAAAATGCTTATTCCCAGTTGAGTCATGAGTGGCCAGCCTGCACCTGCTTGGATGGCTGCTTTCTGACAATGCCTAGCTCCCTCTGTTGCTTTTCTTTCCAAAGAAATGCAGCACTATAAACCAAACTGCACCCCACAGGATGGGAAATTACCTCTCCAGAAGAAATCTTCACTGTCTGGCTTCTGCAGCTTGGTTCCCCCTTTTTCATAAGCATTGGAGTAAGAAGGAAAAGAAAGGTGAAACTGGTACTGGTGCCATGAAGGGATCCCTCACCAAGTGCCTGTTCTCCGCTGCACAAAGGAGGAAATGACTGAAGCACAGTTATTTATTACAGGACTTTGCTCCCAGTTCAGCATATATGTCATTTCCAAGTCAGGTGTTCCAGTAAGCAGGAAGGCTAATTCTGGAGTGAACCTTAAACTCCAGTCTCTCCACTGCACCTGAATCCTTTCAGATTTCCAGAAAGAAGAAAACCCTTGGGATCTGGTCTTACGCTGCTCCAGCACCACTGGCTTCCCTGGGGTTCTCTTGGAGTCACCCTATTAGAGAAGAGAAAAATCAGGCTCTCATCTCTCCCCATGGTTCTGCACAGCTCTTCCTGCAAGGTCAGAAAATGTTCATCAGTCTCTGTCCTGGGTGGACTGTGTTTCACAGTACCTAGAGCAGAAGGCAAAATAAACTTGTGACACTTAACTGGAACTGATAGTCACACATGCCTACAAAGGGACTGGGATTTCTAGTCCCTTTGTTTAAAACTTCCTGGTCTTGTTATCATTAATTTGTCTCCCGACAAACACCCTGTCCCTGTGTTCCAGCATCTGGGTGCCTGTTAATTCCCCATCTGCCCACTTCTCTCTTTCCAAATTAGGACAGGATGGCCAAGAGCTTTCCTCTTTCTGGTTGCTCCACATGTACTCTCAGCAATCCTGGGTCTTTCTTGCCTCTCCTGTCAAATTCCAGTGCTAGATGTGATGCCTAGGAAAGAAACAGAAGTGTAGTATACCTGTAGCGAGGCAGATACAGGGTTTCTCCAGCCAGAGCAAGGAGCCAAGAGTCAGGCACATGTCACCCTAACAGCGAGCCCAAACAGCGAGGACAAGGTTTTTTCCATCTACCTTAACCCAACCGTATACCCTTCCTCCAGGGCACTGCACACAGCAGGTGGCTTGCCTCCCTGCGCACTACGCTGTGTGCCCTTTATTAAACATGCAAATGAAAATGTGCAATCATTCTGAATGTGTGCTAGTATACCTAACACCTTCATTCTTCATTTCTTGTTTCCTAGGTTCAATGCAGCTGCACTGTACGATGGGAAAGACAACAAAAATCTTCCGTGTCTGAAACACATTCTTGGGGCTCCTGCTGTAGTTGCAGATCCAAATCAGAAGTAAGCTTTCAATCATAACAATAAATAGTTGAGAGTAACGTGTGTTTATCCACATTACATATTTGTGTTTTACTACTACCCTCCTTACCTGAGGTTTTTAAGTTTTATAGCAGGGCTTGGAAACCTTTAGAGAGACGCAGGAAAAGACAAGGCAGAGAGGAGCGCTTTCTTTAAGTGTCTAACTGTGCAAATCATTCTTACTCAAGGCATTTGTCTCAAAGTAGTTCTTTAGCAGACTTTTATTTCTGATACAACTGTTTTTAGAAGAATTCTATATGCTGCATCTGATGAACAAAATTTCACACACTGATTTTGTTTGATGAAGGCCAAATATTGGCAAATAAATTAAAGTACATACCTTTATACTACCAAGGCAGATAGCTAAACCCAAAGCTTTTTGTATCATTAGATGGCAGGGAAAAAAGTGACATTGATTTCTTCAGCAAGTGAAACATATCTGCTGAGATTCCAAATGGAGCGTGTTTGGGGGCAGAGAATCTCATTCTAAAAATACATCCATTTTTAACACTTGTGACCAAGACACAGTAGGGGTGCTATTTCAGAGAGAAGTGCAGTACTTCTGTCCTAGCACAGTTTATAAACCGTGTGAGATGGAAACACAGGGAACTCGAGGTGGTCTGAAAGAACTGCACAACACATTGTATGGCTGAAACACGCATTGGAAGGGAGATGGATTTTCACAGTTAAGTCTAGGCGTACTCAAGAGCCAGAAAACATAAGCTGAAGGAGTAGAGACTTGATATTCCAAGCGAAAGCAGCCTGGATGCTCTGTAAAGTGCGTGTACCTGATGAGAGGTGAGCATATGGCTTGCTAAAGGCTTTTTCAGAGAAGTGCCTGTGAGCGAACAGGGGGAGCTCATGTTTGGGAAGTCACTGGACTGTGCGAATGGGGAAGGACAGGAGCTTGCCAGGAGCGAGCAACTCTGTTGACTGCTGATGACAGAATTTGGTGAGGGACTGTACAGGGCACAGACATATTTCCAGGTGTAATTAGGGGTAATTTGTAGTATGGTCTATGTTGCTGAATAATGCACCAAGGAATGCAACAAATTGAAATTGGGTAACCACTGGTGAGTTTAATCTTGCTGCTGTTCAGAGCAATAGGTCTGTCCTGACAGACGTGTTAACAAAACTCCCTCTTCCTGACAGCTTCCTAATTAAGAGACTGATGTCAGGATCAGAGGGTTTAATTTGCACATGGCTCTACCTTTCACATTTCCTCTCCAGCGAAATCAAAGTAGCCTTGTCATTTCTGCATCACCGAGTTCTAGAGGCCGAGCATCATTTTACGTTAAACTAGTTCTTTTTCTGAGGTTTCTGAAGGGAGGTGGATTGGATATAACAATTTGCAATTTAAACTGTTCATTCAGAAACCCTCCCGTCAACACTAACCTCCTTCCCTTCCTCTAAGCAGATTTGTAGCTTTAAGTCACTGATGTCTGTTAACTCTGAAAGGCGGACTGCGGGGAACAAAGCAAACTAAATAAGAAGTACATACCAGTAAAGGATTTCCAAGCACATCCCTTGGTTGTCTTGAGCATTCTGTCCCTCAAGGAAAGGGTTATTTCATTCCAGCCAGTTCATGATGTTGTACAGAGAGGCAGACCGGTGGGGCTCCGGGATCTGTGTCATTACACACCTTCACATACACCAAGCGGGCGCTGCTTACTCTGCTTGCTAGAAGGCAGGTCGTTCTCCCCCACTGTGCAATCCCATTATGGTCTTGAGTGTCACTCCATCCTTCCTTTTGGGACGCAGCCAAGATGGTATTACAAGAGTGTATTACAGGCGGATAAGTGCCAAGTTCTGGCTCCCGAGGGACAAAGACATGTGCATGCAATCACGCACATTAGTGCACACATGCATGTTATCTGCAAAGCAGCTGTCAGAATTGATGCCCAGTTCTTCAGCGTTGCTGAGCTGAGGTTGCTTGACAGAGGTGCACCCTCTGCTGCGTGGTGCGCATGGGATATCACAACACTGGGCTGCGGGGTAGGCGGTTTCGTTTCAAAAAGATGGGAATTCATCACTGTTAGGAAGGAATCTCTGTGCCTCCTCCCACTTTCACTAAAGGCAGAAATTTTCTGTTCTCTCATCAATGCAGCCTCAGTGCAGCTGGAATTTGGGACAGTGGCTTGCCATCACTTGTAGAACATGATACATACTTATAAATGACTGATTTCCAAGGAAGGCTACCATCATACTCCTGCTTGGAACTTTAGTATGTGACTGACTTCTGCGTTTTCTAGGCTCCTTGGTACAATTTCCAGGTACCTTGATGCACAGGAAAAGACCCAGAGAGCTGTAAACAAAGAGACATTCTTGATATGTTTTTTGTATGCTGCTTTCAGGGGGAAAAAAAAGGGTTTTCTGCATTTTTTATAAGAATATAGAATTGTATCCAAGAACCATCTGACTCCACTGCCAGTTTCTCCTTCTAAGAGAAACACGGTAGAAGATGTTGAGTAATGACTCAGTTCCGAAAGTTCATCTGCATTTAACATGGTACACTGAACTCCCTGCTCCAGAACTGTGCTTGCGACAGGAGTGTGTTGGTTAATAATGGCTTCACCTCTCTGCTGTCCATTCTGAAGTACCTCCGGCACAGAGGAAACAATGACTCCTTTTGCCCAGAGCTCTCAACTTACTAAATTTTGATGTCTCTGAAAAAGACTGTAGCATATAGGATTATAATAATCACTGTTGTTTAGACATAACCCAAATAAACCTCAATAGTTTTCTATTTGATGCACATTAACCTGTGCCCTTTTAGAAAATGAAGATGTTTTGTTTGCCATGGAAGAAGAGAGGCAGGAGACTGGCACCGCATGCATTTCTTAGGCTTTCCATCTTAAAATGACTCATCAATGACAGAAGTCATCCCTGGTAATCCTCTACTGACATATCAGAGGCATGGTGAATAATTGAATAATGCAGCAGCTCAGAGGATAGAGGTTACTAAAACAGAACACAACAATTCCTGAAAAAGCCGGGGATTGTTCTGCCCCTGTGTTTACTCCGGAAGTCAGCAATTACAGGGGAGTTCAGGGCTAACTTTCAGTCCATTCTGAAGGCTAAATCTGGAGGAACCACCCACACATGAACTAGATTGAACTGCAGCTTCAGCCAGGACACCCAGACCTAAATTTGTTTAGAGAACTAGTCCTCAGTTTCCACACCCGTAAAAACTGTTGGCTGCCATCACAGCATCTGCAACCTTCCTGTAGAGATTCACATTAATTCTTGCTCACTGGATTTGTAGGGAGCAGAAAAATTCACCTATTGCTTTAAATGGGAAAATCTTGTCTATCCAAGGCAGCAGAGGAACCTTTTGGTCTCCCATCCTTTGTGAGCACTGGAAGCACTGTTGCCAGAGGTGCCTCTGACCCGCCGGAGGGAGATGCTGGGTAACCCCTGTGCAGCTCTGGCTTTCAGCAGCCATCTGACATTTCCTGGGGCTCAGGCTCTTGGCAGTTCCCACCCGGCTCCCACAAGGAAACAGCTTTATTACAGTAACAAACAGCGTGCACTCCTGGCAGCTGCTCATTTTCCCTGTTGATGCGAGGCCTCAGAATTGCCTTTTTCTCAAAGGTTCCTTCCGTTTCCCCAGTTGTCAAGCTAAAATCAAACTAATTTATAGGACAAAAAAAGCGTTTAGGGAGAGGAAAAGCAATTGTTTTACAGTTCCTTGCAGTG
>NW_010115825.1:10473-24056 GCF_000699245.1 Pterocles gutturalis | reverse complement strand
AGTGACCAGAGCTTCCCGGGGCGCGTTTGGGTTGGTTTTTGTTTTTCCTTTTTCCTTTTATTTTTGTTTCACGGTAGCATTACGTCATCCTTTTTCTCTACATCAAGTCATCCAGAAATAATATTTAAAGACTCGCCCTGCTGATTAAAATTCCTCATTTCTGTTCTTTGTGTTCTGCATTTATATGACCACTGTGTTTGGACACCGAAATGTGTCAAATGGGAGAGGGAGTTCTGCCTGAAAAATACAACTGGTTTATTTTGCCGTGTTTAGCAAACAAAATGCATACTGTTGGAACAACACACTAAAACTGAACAAGCCACGGTTTGAGAGATCCCTTTGTTCTTTTGAATCCTAAAGGAAAGCTTTTGATAGAAAAAATTAAAAAAACAAAACAAAACAAAACAAAAAAAAAAAACAACCAGACCTGCTATCATGAATGTCAATTCACCTTAAGAAAAGAACTGTGCTCCAGGACTGTCTTATTTTAGTTCTCTAATACAACAGTGCTGCTGGCTGAATCGAATTTGTTCAGCGGCTGAATGTCTTTAACAAGGTTTCCACTATCATCTTTCCTGCAACACAGCCAGGCAGGAACCATGATGCGCAGAGCGTAAGAAGTGATGGGTAAAGAAGGCACAGATCTGTAGGTATGCATCTTTCTGGGCATACAAATAAGCCCTAAAAACTCCAATTCCTTTAACGATTCAGTGCAAACAACTATCTATACACAAGAATTAAAGAAGCAAACAAACCTCATTCTCTTTCCTTAGAAGTAATGACATTACAGCTGGCTTTTTGAAATGTGCATTTCTGATGACACAACATTTTCTTAACTCTTCAACACTAATTGCTTCTGATGTTTGAGTCACATTCTAACTCTAACCCTTTCCACTCCAAGAATTAAATTGTATGAAGAAAAATGTTATTTCTTTTGTTTCTAAAGCATTTGCTATATTGCAATTAAGTCAGTACTTTACAAATTGGATTATATAGTGGACATTTAATGTCTGTTAAGTTTTGACACTACACAATACCTCTGTTTTTCCATACAACTATGACAACTATGACCTCTAGTCAGTAATTTACAACCTAGGAAATAAATCAGTGAGTGAGAGAGACTACGGCAGAAGTACCAGTTTTACTGTAATACATTGAGCTTCTAAAAATAGACTGTATCATTTCTCACATCTGAAAACTCTTCCAGACATAGTACCTACATACACAACTTACTGATTCCTAATAGTTTGATCTTATCACTGTGTGCTACTTGAGTAACTCAAAATTCAATTTTTTCCTGCAACAAGATCAAAATAAACATATAAACATAGAAATGAGGATACTGGTATTTTACATAGATTGAAATTTCTGGGAAATTTTGAGAGGAAAATTAAAACGTTTCATGTAGATTCAGTGTAATGTTTCACGTAGATTCAGCTTGATTTGAATTCAAAAAATTGATGGAATGTTTCAAGCCTTTATCAGGGTAACTGATAATGTGGCATTTAGGCTCTTGGGCTGAATCAAACTGAGAAACCACAAGATTTTTTTTCCGCTTATGGCACATCCTGAAAGTTTTAATTTTAGCATCACATTCCTTCTCTTTTCCCAGTTTGAGCTTAGCTTTCCATCTGGACTATCTTTCTCATGAGGTACCAGTAGCACGTTGTAGCAGAGAGGAGAGGTGGAAATTGCATATCTACTAAAAAAAAACTCCAGTGAGGTTTGTCAACAATTCAATTACCTTTGTTAAAACAGTAGTACTCTCCATCCAGTTTCCACGTTTGACTTGTCCATATTTTCTTCTCTTTACTGCTCTGCTCCATACTAGCAGCATTTACACATTCACAGATAATCTGAGAAATATGCAGAGAAAACAACCTGTTTGCTTTGAATATAACCAGACCTAATATTGGATAATCCATACAGGAGAAGCAAAGAATGCTGTGTATTTTACTGAATCTGATTTAGCTTTTATGGTGGTCTATTATTTATTGGAGTTGTCTTTTCAAATTCTCTGCTCTCTTTTTGTTTGTTTGTTTGTTTGTTTGTTTTTTCCTAGGCCTGGTTTGCAGTGTCTTGTTGGGTCCTGTATGTCCATGCAACTTGCACAACATTTCTCCCCTCAAGAGTTCTTAAACCCCTGGCTTTTTTCTGTGGCAACATGAACATTTGTAATGGTTGTCCAAAAGGATACTGTACTGGTGCAACACCACCTGGATTTCCTGAGTGGAAGCCAAAATACTTGCTGGTACAGCTATTCAGACACGTTCCTCTTTGTGTTAATTAACAGATTTGTTGTTTGTGCAGTGAATGCACTGTACTAACGTGTTGCAATGCATGCACTATGGCAACACGTATCCATGCATATAGTACCTTTTTTTTCGAGTAAGGTACAAGAAGTTATCTGAAAATGCAGATTAGTAATAAGTAGTTGAAGTAATGGCTATTTTTTTACATAGTAACTAAGCAAGTCGTTATATTTGTATTTCTGCTCTAAAATAATTATTTTACTTCTCACAGTCAAAGAACCCTGAGCCTTCCCACTGGTTATTACCGGAACATGGCCAAAGTGTATTTAGTTTGCCCAGTACCTAACATAATGTTACCTCTTATTAGTTAGTAGTCAGGAAGGTTTCACAGGGCATATACAAAAGTAGGTAATGATTCAAACCCAGTTCAGGGAAAGCCTTTCAAACACAACATAGATCTTTATTCCTTTTTTGTAGGCAGCTGATATTACTTAATTTGGAGATTATTATTGTTAATTTGGAGATTAGCAATACCATATGAGTACTTACATGGGAGTGTGGTTTACAGTGAAAGTAGCACTCAGAGTAGTGCAGAAACCCTTTATTCTGATGTTAGTGTCAACCACAGTCTACTTCATAGGCTAGTGGACAGCAGTATAAACTGAAAATTAACTTTTTTTTTTCCCCGGTCCCTTCCTCTGCAAATTCCTTAGACAAACAGAATCTAGCGTGAACCAGCAAAACAAGTCTAGGCAAAACACATGGAAGCACAAAGGATTTTTATTTATTTATTTATTTTAAAGAAAATACAGCCAACAAAATATAATAGATCATTGTAAAAGCTGAAACAGATTTAGTACAGTAAGCAGCACTCCAGCCTTCTCCCATATGGATTAGCTAATAATATGTCTTGTTATTTTGGAACAAAACAGTTTTCATATTGCTCAGATTGGCAGTGAATGTGCAAATAGTACTACTATGGAGCTCAGTGGGAAGGAGAGAAAAAGAGAAGATGGATATTATTACAGAATTCCTAACATTGTCTTATTATCTTTAGCCCAGTGGAAACTCAATTTTTAAAATTACTTTGCTCTTTCTGAGTATTTGACTTAGTGAGAAAATAGATTTTTTCCAAAACTTTCATGAGTCTCAGACCTTAATGTCAATCTTCAGCTTTCAAGAATCACAGGACCAACTCTGAAGGTACCCGAATACTTGAAGGAAAAGTTTATTTTGCAAATATAAGATGCTTAACAAACTGTTGTGCATCCTGAGCCCTCTCAAGCAATTCTGTCCTGTATCTCTGAGAGCTACTGACAAATTTGTACTATTTTCTTCAAGACAGTCCAAATTGTCTTGTCTCTTCAGATCCTATCTTTCCCAGTATTGAAGATCCTCATAGATCTGAATGAATGCGAAATCTCTATATAGTTTTAATTTCTACATGAGACTGGCAAGAAACAGTTAGGCCACTGACTTGAGACTTTGACAGCTCTGATAACTAGGGAACAGATGTACAGAAGGGTCCACATATAGAAGTACCTACTGAGGCTACAGCACTCTGTTAAAAAATTGACTCTTAGCATTGAGGAAAAATTGTTTCCAGGACTACACCTCTTGTGAGTGGATAGCAGAGAAATTGGAGAGCAGACAAAATAGGAAAGCAGGACCCAAATTCCATCAGCATTCATTTTTCTGCCAGTCATTGAGAAAGTAGTGTCTCATAATCACACTGTATCCGATGCTACTTATTTCTTTGCCATAAAAAAAAAGCAAAAAAAACCAAACAAAAAAAACCCCCTACTGCTGAATTTGTGAATTTGTGAGCTGTAATGGTTATAGCATTACCTCCATTATGCTATTTATTGCATCTTTCCCCAGCGGAATTATCATTTAAGTCCCATTTGCATTTATGACATTTCTTTTTGTCCACCTGGTGTCCTGGTAACCACCATGGCAAGAGTTCCATCATTTTTGCATATTTGTCTTATATTTCATTTTACATGCTGCAGAAGACATTCTAGTTCTTGCATTTTATTGGTCAGACTCCCTTCATTAAGAATATTTTAGTTTGTTGGGTTTTTTTTCTTTTGTTCTGCTGCTTTTGATTTGTTAGGAGTAAGTGCAGATAATGGTAATTCCCAATTTTGTGATACTAGTGATCATATTGGTCTTTAATGAATATTATTCATTCTTTAAAGTAAAAAGCACTGTATCCAACACAAACTACACTAACCTATGCTCTGTGTGCTGGGTAAATACCTGAGGAAAGCCAGTGACTGAAAGACAGCTTCCCTTTTGGCATATGCAAAGTCCTTTCAAGCACCCAAATCTCCTTCAAGATGTGTGCAGGTAGAAGGAACATTGATACAGCTTTAAGCCCTGTACACACCATGCTGCATAAGGGGTTGAAAACAGGAACTTTATTTTTATAGGGTGCCATGCAGTGAATATCCTTAACTTGCAAACTCTCTCCTTTACCTTTTTGCTAGTGCTTTATAGCTCTGCGTCTATCTCTAGCATAAAACTTGCAAAATCCTGCTGTGAGAACTGAGGGTCAGTAAAATACTAACTTTACATTTTTAGTGCTCATCATACCCTTTTCATATTGTGTCCTTTTGGTTTGTGTGCATGGGTTTTTTTTTTTTTTTTTTTTAATACAATTGTTTTGTAAAACAAATAAAATTTACTTCCACCAATAAAATCATAAACTGCTGTATTTGCAAAAATTGGGGACAGAAGGGGAGAGAGGGAAATGTCATTTGCAATAACAATTGTCTAGTCTAAGCTAATATCCTTTACTGTTCCAGCAACTTAGCTGCAGACTGGATGATTTCTAAAAATGCAGTACAAAAGAAGAGAAAGAGAAATAAACCCTTGGCTCAGTAAAAAATCCTGCACTGTGGGTTTTGACAGAGTTTAAAAATAAAACTGAGACAAGGTAAATCTGGATTTTAACGTCCTATTTTTTTGCAGTTTAATTTGCACACTGACCCTTTAAACTGTGTTCCAAGCACTATAGCCTTAGGCACAGCCACGAGGCATAACCATCCCCTGTAGTGTGACTTCATCATAGGTTTTCACCTCCCTGCCCAGCCAGTCCTAAAATATCTAATAGTTTTTCTTGCCCCACTTTTGGAATGCTTTCATACATCCTAAGATAATGAAAAATAGCTGCTACTGCTAGGCCTTTATATAGGATGAAATCCACAGGAGGGGTGAAGATAAAGAAAATTTGTTGCTTTCCCAACTAAAATTCAGACAAAAAAAAAAAAAAAAAAAAGGTTTATATCCCCCCCCACCCAAAAAAAAAAAAAAAACCACAATCAAAATTGTTCTGCTTTCTAGATGAAAATAGTTTCTTGAGCTATTCGTAACCCATAGTTGAAGACTGATGCTGTAGTAGAAAGAGAATTTAAGAACATCTTCAGTCAGAATGAATCTTAAAAATCTTAAATCTCAAATGCTTAATAGGAAGAACACTTATCAAGTAAACATGTTATTTTTAATCTGACACAAGCCTATTCACTGCTAAAGACAAAAGGAATTAAAACTAATGTAAACCATAAAATCATTTGAAATTGGTATTATTATTTTCTTCTTTATATAGGTCTGCACCTTCATTAATTATTTATAGAAGATACAGGTTTTAAATTTTATAAAGTACCTTGTGTTTTCAAATGAAACCTAGAACTAAGATAACAACTTGTGTTGACCTTCTCAGTTCTATGCCCTATTTGTAGTATAGATTTATGGATTTTTAAGGCCAAAATTTATATCAGTCCCATTTCCAAGTGGCTTAATACACACGAAGCAAGATAATTAATATCTCTTCCCAGGATTCACATTAAGCTTCTGCAATTAAACAAGACTGCCTGAAATATAATCAGAAAGACCTACTTAAAAATATCAGTTACATGTAGAATCATGATGACAATCAGCAAAGTTATTGAATCAAAGTTCTGGTCTTGCAAGTGACAGTGCTTCTCTGATCATGTCATCTTGAAAACAAACAAACAAACACAAAAAAAAACGCCTGAAGAAATGCTGCTGTCAGAGAAATTGCTGGTGAAAAATAGCAGCAGTCATAACACAAAATAGAACACCTACTTAACATTAATTAAAGCTCTGTAATCAACTTCATTATTATTTTTCTAAAGCATCTATACCCATACACCTATCTTTATTGCTTTCTGTTTTCTAATTTTGCATCAGTTTTCTGGACTCCTTAGAGCCATTATGATTCTGTTGGAATCAAGCCTGGATTCTCATTGGAGACCATGCTCCTTCAGACAGAAAACCTTGTTATTATTTTCAACATAGTAACCACCTGAGCTTGCCAAAAGGGGTTATGAGAGAAATTCCCCCAAAGCCTCATTATTTGCTGGACAGAGAGAGCTAAATCCCACAGTTCTACTCTGCAAGGTTTGCCTGACATCAGATCTTCAGTCTGTAGACTCCTGCAACTACTGCTTACATTACTGTTTATATCTCTTCTAAGTTTTAGGAGAGCTTTTGCTGACACGAGTTACTATTTAATTAAAAAAGCAGCAACTTCCCATTGATTGCCTTTCCTTTTCATTTTCCTTGTGAGACATCCTTCCTGCCATGCCACTCTTGAAGATGATTCATTCCCCAAACTGCTACCTAAACCCAAGGAAAGAGAGAGATGGCTTTCTTCCGTTATTTATACTTAGACACCACTATATCTCAAACTCCTTTGTTTCACATACTTGGCATTCACTACTTCAGTAATCACACCCAGAAAGGAATGATTTTAAATATTTGACAGGTTTGTCTGGGATAAGTTCGCTGAAATTCAGATGTTTCACAGGCCTGATCAAAATCTGCCTATAAATATAAAACATTACAATTCGTGTTCTGGAATGCTGCGGTTAAATGCTCTGGAAGATCATACTGTCTTGTTAACACATGTCAAGAAATTCCTGTAACTTTTTAGTTGTTTTTATTTCTTTCATATAGGCAATAATTAAAAGAGTATATTTAATACCATGTATACAGATTTTAGCTACACTTTGAGGTATGTCTGTCCACCCAAGGTATTCACACTGGCCCAACTCATCAAAAATTAATATCTCAAGCCCATAAATATTGGTTTGTGTTATGTGTGTTTTATATGCATGTGTTTTAACTAGCAGCTTTGTTGCTCTAGACGCTACATTCCTTTAGCTCTTTAGAACACAGACCATGTCAACATGCAGCTGACACATTCAATAGCAGTCTGTAGTACAAGATACTCTCTGGGGCACCTGTCTTTCAGCCATTAGGCTGACTTGCAGACAAAGCAAGTACAGAAAGCCAATAGGTGTATTCAGCACACAGAACTGGGTGGTTTCCAGAAGTAAACACTGGCTGTGATTGCAGGCATGGGCAGTGAATTTGCCCATGAGAGTTGTCACCAAAACACAATATAGAAAATCCCCACGTCTCCTAGCTCATGATTAGCAGTGTTTTATATGGCGTCATCACTCTTTCAGTCTTCCTTCCTCCCACCCACATCAGATTCTCAGACTCATGGAGTAAGAAAAGGAAGTATTAAATAAAAGAAACACTTAAAACCATGTGCGTGTGAGCGAGTGTGCGATATTCCAGAGCAAGCAATATTCAAAAAAGCAAGGCAAGCAGAGAAATATGTTAAAAGAACATATGCCTCTCAGATGTTCTCAATACACAACACCCTTTCCTCCCGCTTGCTCCCGTATACTGCTCTTCCGTCAATCCTTTACTTTCTTGTTCCTGATGAGTTTCATATCCTCAAACCACATCATTGCATTATCTTAACAATGCCATTATAATGCCTAAATTACTCTTCCAATAATTTATTTCTTCCTCCCATAGCTTCCTCAAAAGACATTGGAGAATTAGGGCACATTTTCCTACTTGAGAATAGTTATCTCTGCATCTTAGCAGAACATTATGTTCTTAATTTAACTTGGTCTAACTTCTAACAGTTACCTGAAACAGAACCTGGGTATTGCTAATTACCTCAGAACAGTACACTGTAGTCGTCTCAGTACCCTTAGATTTACACTCGCACAGCATTCACAGGACGACGTGATACTGATGACACTTGAAAGATGTTTAACTATCCCTTTGTACATTTCATCTAGCTTGCACCATCATGTTTAATATTCCCATGCCTTCCCCTCATCAGAAGAGAAATAATTTTTTTCTACATCCTATTTAGGGTGCTTACTGAATAATTATGTGATTCACTATAAACATTAGAAAATAGACTGTAAAACCTGTATGCAATACTAGAGCTTATTCTTAGCATATCGAAGAGGTGCCACACATGGGCTACTACTAAACCAAATATTCTAATGCTAAATTACTCTGATGCGTTCCCCCTGCCCTCCCCTGCCTTGGAATTTATAACAT
Source organism: Pterocles gutturalis (assembly GCF_000699245.1). Classification (NCBI taxonomy): domain Eukaryota; kingdom Metazoa; phylum Chordata; class Aves; order Pterocliformes; family Pteroclidae; genus Pterocles; species Pterocles gutturalis. The sequence goes on along the minus strand of NW_010115825.1, from coordinate 15,402 downwards.
GAAGAATGACCTAGCCTTATACAGTTTCTACAAACAGTTTGGCAGTTCCTGAAGGTCAGTTATGGTTAGGAGAGGAAGTAAGAGGAAAACTTGTCTCTTAGAATAATCCCAGTAATTAGACTAATTTAGAAGACTTCTAGGAACTGGATGTCTTTGCTTTAGTTTAATTCAAGCTTCAGATTATTGTATAATTGGGGGCAAAACAGTGGATATACTGTGGTTTAGCTCAAGGGTTCAGAAATGATAAGGCAAAGTCTATGAACCGTCATAATTTTAAAAAGAAAGCATTGAGGGGAGGGTAAAACCAGCTAGTTTTTGAATTTGTGAGTGATATTTTCTCTGTATAAATAACAGCTTGTTGCATTTTGTTTCATTTTAGATGAAAGCAAGACTTTTAAATTATCTCAATGCTCAAATGGCAGTATTTTATTTTATTTTATTTTATTTTTTTCCTGGAAAATTACAAATATTCCAATTGTTGACAACACTCAAATCACTTCCTCTCTAGCTGTACCCCAGTGACTAAGACTGAATGTCACCTACATTCTGGCTTCGTTTCCGAAGAGTTCAGCTGTGGCTAATTTTAGATGGTACAGGTGCAGCATTAAACAATCAAGAACGTATTACACATCCCCCAGTTATCATAAAGAAAACCCTGTAACACAGTTTTCTGTGCTGGAATAAGCTTTGAATACTTATGTTTCTGTTAATAATAATAATTGTAAAAATAATTACAGCAACAGCTAGCAAATAGAAAGAAAGACTTCAGTAGGGCTTTTAGAAAAGGAGTAATGATGTACATTGAATTTGTGAAAACTGCAAGCTACACTTATTTTCTTAATAACTTCTGGTTTTAGTATATTATTATTACCTTGTGTTCTAGGTCATCAGTCTTACCTGCTTTGTCCCACCGGTGATAGTTGTATGTCCAGCTAAAAAGAGTAGTATCTATCAGATTATACAACTCCATAACCCTGAAATCCCAATAGTACAACTGAAGCAATATTAACAGTAATTTTAGCTATAATAATGCATTGTATTTTCAGCCTTCTAGAGGTGCATAAGCAAGTCCGTATAGTTCGGATGTCTTGTGCTTCTTTAGCATACTTCTTGGAGAAAAAAGACTTAACCTGACATTAAACATCCACTTGAGAGTTCATGCCACGAGTTCTTCTTTTCATGAGGCCAGGTGTACTGCAGACAACCTGAACATATGTTAACCCTTGTGAAAAAGCCATCTGGGTATAGTTTGTAACTGGCCAAATTTAAATCTGTATCACTATTTTCCTGTGTCTATTAACTGTCATAGTTTCACAGCCAACTGGGAGTTTTTAGATGTTTTTAGAAAGAGTTAGGTTTGTCTCTAAACAGAAAAACATATTTCCTTCAGCTTTCTTCCCATAAGAAGAGCAGTGGCTTTTGCTGGACTTTTATAATTAGTATATTGTAGTATATGCTAGTATATGCTAGACCACAAACTTAGGGAATAAATCCACAATACCTTAATACCTTACCTTTATTCCTAATTTTGCCTGTAAAGTGAATGTAACCTTTCACATAGTTTTGTATATATTTCAACATTTAAAATGTCTCCTTTTTTTAGCACTTCAGTATTTTTTTCATTGTATAACTTCAGTTATATACTAACCATGTATTTTAAGCCAAATTTGAAACAAGAATTCTGTTTTCCTCACAATTCAGGAAATAACTTTAAAACTCTCAAGATGCAGAAAACTTATAGAATTGGACTGCCATGAATAAGGCTGTACAAATTCTATTTTTGACAATATGCTTCACAAATTATTTTATTTTTCAAATGAGTTCTGAGGCCACAGGAAGAAAACAATCCACAGTGTCACGGAGTTGAGTAAAAAAGTGCATCCATATTTGGTTCAACTACTTGAGCAAATATTTAATGTAAGCTTATATATCACCTTTCTTATTCTTCTCTTTGAGAAAAGTAGTAATATTGGATGACCTTGATCCCCATAATCAGGTTAGAGGAAGATTAAGGCAATACAATCCAACATCTGAATCTGTTTCAATAATTCTAGTAAGATTATTTTATTCCTTCCCACCTAATGATAGGTTCTTATTGGAAAATATTAGCACAGAAAAAAAAAATCATTTGGTACAATAAAAAAAAAATAATCAGTCTTCTTATTCATTGATTTTTTTAAATTTCTTTCTCCAGGTAATCTCTCTCCTTCAAATCCCCAATAATTCCTTAAAGCACTGCATACACTTTTTCTAAATAATTGCAGGCCTTGCAACAAATTTACAGGGGTTTTTTTGGGTGAAGGTGAGGTTGTGTAATGTACAAGGCTGATTAAATAAAGATTCTTTCTTGCACTATGTGAGTGTAGATGAGTTCACTAGCACATGATGGCCATGATCTGGAGACATAGTAGCCTTTCACATTTCTTCTCAGGCCATCCATTTTTTTCTAGGTAATGGAGAAAAATAAGAGAGAGGCAACGATTAAGGCATGGAGAAAAACACTTCTTGAAGGCCACAGTTTTATTAATTAATATTTTGGTAGCAACAGAATTACATTGTTAGTAGTTCCTAGCCTTCTAAATCTCAAAAAGCATTAGCAGAAACAGCACCTACAGAATCCTAAGAAAAGAGGATCAAATTATTCACAGATACGAATTGCTCCTTCTATGAATGGCATGGAGATCTAGTGGACCCAATTCTCTGGGGATAATTTATCCCAACTGGCACCAGGACATTTAAATATCTGTTTCTTGGTTTACTCTAAACATTTTACAAGTCACCTTAGAAGACTCAGTCTTTCCAAAAAATAAAAAAAAATGCAAGCTTGACCTCTCACTGGTGTTGCAGCTCTTGGCAGTTTAACTTTATTGGAACTTGGTGTTGGAAACTGCTTGTGTATCATGAGAACACTGCTACTGAGAAATGGCAGTCTACCAGGGTTTCAGAAACAGGTATACTAATGTACTGTACTAAATTATTAGTCCTGCAGATGCTTTTTGGTTCTCTACCCTCCCCCCCACCCTGTCCCCAAATGATACCATAACATGTTGACACAATAGAACCATAGAATGGTTTGGGTTGGAAGGGACCTTAAAGATCATTGAATTCCAACCCCACTGCTATGGGCAGGGACATCTCCCACTGGAGCAGGTTGCTCAAAGCCCCATCCACCCTGGCCTTGAGCACCTCCAGGGATGGGGCATGCACAGCTTTCCTGGGCAACATGTTCCAGTGCCTCACCACCCTCACAGTAAAAAATTTATTCCTAATATCTCATTTAAATCTACCCTCCTTCAGTCTTAACCTATTACCCCTCATCCTGTCACTACACTCCCTGATAAACCGTGTCTCTCCATCTTTCAGTTAGGTGAAATACAGTACACTGGCTGAAATATTTTTAATGTTCAGGAAACCTTTGGAATGTGATTCTTCTAATTTCTTCAAGCTACACCAAATGACAGTAAAATCTTCATTGTGAGACCAAAAATCTTTAATGAAGAGAAAAAAAGGAAAGAATCAGAACACATTTGAACAAACAAGGCAGCAAGAGACCACAAAAAATATGTTATATTGTAAGGAGATTATTTTTTATGATGCAAACTGCTTATTTATAGTGAGAAAACGGCTACTGAGGAATGGCATTCTACCTGCAGTGTTTCACAGTCAAGTATTGTTACTTGCTGCGCTAAATTATTAGTTTTGCAGATGTTGAGCCATCCCCACTGCCCGCATTACAGGAAGGATACTGCTGTAGAGCACATTAGCTTTTAGTGAGATGTTATTTCAATCACTGTGCAGATCCTCCTCTGATTAATGAAACAGCCTATATATAAATAAGTCCTCTTACTGAAGTGTCTCATCAGAGATTTATGGAATAGTTTGTCATAAATGTTGGATATCTTACAACATGGTGCTGAGGATGATTAAAATTATTGCATTCTTCTGCACACTTCCACTACACATCTTTCTCATTCTCAATGCTAGTACCACATTGTCTGAGAAAGTAGAGGAAATGCTCATTGTAAAGACTATTAATTTTTTCCAAGTATTATATTTTAGCTAACTATCCTATAAATGCTATGCAGTGAAACCAAACTTTTCAATTTTTTGTCAATTTAAGATTAATAAATAGCACAGCAATAACAAAGGAACTAAAATTTCACAGCTCAGAATTTCTTCAGACACTAGTCAAATATTTTAGTATGTCCTACTCTAAAATATAAGTAAAGTAAATGACATAGGAAAATATGACAAATTGTGACTTAAAAGGTAGTGATTTTTCCTTTCACAACAAAGAAGGCTAACCGGTACCATTAAATGAGAAATCAGATTCTGTTCTCATTTAAGTTGAAAAGATCTCTATTACTGCAGTCTTACTAATGTGAAAAAAAAAAAAAAGTATTATTCTTCACAGAAAAAGACATTAATTTTTTTTATGATTAATATATTTTCAAGACATTCTTAAAAAAAATATATAATTCTCTGAGTATATCTACAAAGGTATCCCAGTCAGGCAGAAATTTGGGGCAACAGTAGTGTTCAGACAATCTTGTCTGTGTCCTTACAGGCCTCTAAGAAAAGTAAACATTTAATTTGCTACAATGGGATCAGTCATATAGTAACAGCTAAATTTTAAGTTCCTGTAAGACATTCTTCTGAGTTAAAGTCCGTAACTTCTATAAAGAATGGGCTAACTCACATCTATACAGGGTATTTACCACTGGGAATTATCAGATCTAGTTGTCAAGTGTTGTACTGTTGACTTTTCACCTCTACACTCGACCCAGTGCTTTTGAAGCTCGTCCAATTCTTTACTGATCATTGTCACATCAAATGTGCACCACTGCCTTCTCCAAACAGGATACTTGTTCTGTTTAAGCTGTACACCTAAGATATGCAGATAATGTTGAACAGATCTATATTTCCAAA
>NW_010115825.1:0-10324 GCF_000699245.1 Pterocles gutturalis | reverse complement strand
TTTTTTTTTTTCCTAGGAGTGATGACAGAAGATATCCAGAAATGGCTAAATCTAGGTTAGAAGAAAGAAAGTGATAGGCACTGCTCACTGCTGACACCTAGTAATCTGTCCTGCACTAAAGAAGTCTAGAGTTCTGTAGAATTTAGAAGAGTAGGACCTTAAGTGTCAGGAAAGTTTATTAGCAAAATCTTAGACAAACTTTTAAGGTTTGCACTCTGGGCTTATTTTTTCTTGTAAATTTTATTATGAAACCAGCCCTTGCTGTTATAAATTATTTTAAAGTTTTTGTTTCATAAAATGGAGGAATAATTTAAGAGCACTGTCAAACACTTAATCTCCTCTTAGGGGCAGTTGTATTACTGTAATCACAGTGAATGTACACACACCAATAGCTCCCTTACCATATTCAAAGACTTTCAGGATGCTTAAGTAATTAAGGGGCAGATTGTAAAAAAAAAAAATGGTGTGCCTATGCTGCTTATCAGGCTCAGTGGCATTATACTATGATATTGACTCAGTCAGTAGTTTGATTCAAAATAGGAAATCTCTAATAACTTGTCTGGATCATTTCCCAAAACACCTATGTTTTCTCTTCTGTTCTCCCATTAGAACACCGCAACACCTAACAGTTTTTCTTAGAAGGACTATGAGAGGAGAGCCTGAGACCATGTGGCTGCAAGTTGTAGTATGTGCCCATCAATTCATACAGTTGTTAGAGTTTAACTTTCTCTTTGGGTTTTGAGGTCAGCAAAACTGGCAGGAAGAGAGACAGGAACAAGGTAAAAGGGTATCAAATTCTGTGTCCTGTTGGCCTTATAAATTTCTTTCAGAAGGAATTTTACTGTAGAGATAAGCAATTCAAGGTCAAGTCAGTCACAGAATTTTGTATCTCCAGAAAAATAATTCTAGGGAGAAAAGCTTCATGCATGCAGAAGGAAATAGTTGCTGGCTGAATGATTTAAAAGCTTTAAAAAGCGAGAATCTAACATTCAAGCAAATGGATTTTATTGTGTCTCTTGTATGTTTAATAAAGGACATGGTAGCTCTTTGGGAAAAGCACTAGCAGGAAAAGGCTACACAAATTTTATATCTCCCTAAATCATTGATAGAGTATGACACAGAAGTCCTTTATTCTATACTGGATGACCTACTCTGCTGCCTAGGCATTGAAAGTGGGTCTCAGTCACTGGGACAAAGGTTTTTCTGGGTTAAAAGGTGTAAATCCAGCCGAATTCATAGAGCCTTCCACAGTAGTGTAAGTCAGGAGGCCAAATGGCACACAGAGATTCACAACCAAGAACATAATTTGACCCACTGAGAATGCGACATTTTCAAAATAGTAAAGAACAGTGAAATTACAGCCTATTCCTTTGATTTAAAATACTCTGACATTTAATGTGTCACAGGAGCACCATGACTGTGCTCTGATCGAAAGCAAGTAACCGAGTAGAATGAACCACAGCCAACAAGACATTGCAAATGAGAACTGCATATAAATGGTACAGATCATGGATCAATATGTGCCAGGAAAACAACCCCTGAAACTGCTAGAAATGCATAGTGTGATATTGTTGTGCTCTCATCTGGCTGGTGTCTTGAGGCAATATCTGGCTATAAACCTCTCCAGCAACAGATACTGGGGAAACAGTGGCACACAGATGTCTGACACCAGCTAGAAGAAGAGCCAAGGTGCAACTACTAACACACTGGTGCCGAGCCCCTGTCCAGAGCTCCCCTTGCAGCAATTGGAGAAAGTGTCATGTTTCCTCCAGCCTCAACTGTGCCAACTCACCAGCAGTTAGCTAACAGCAAGTTTGTGTGTGTACGCCTGTGCCTGTGCGTGTATGTGTATGTGTATGTGTATGTGTATGTGTATGTGTAAAGCTTTCTCTCAGACAACCTGTCCCTCACTTGGTCTGCTTAATAAACTGAGCTTAGCACAGTCAGACTGTCTAGAGTTCCTTTTTCCCATCATTGCTTCTGGCACTTAAAATGTAGATTACTAAAGTAAAAGGGAGAGACTAAGGGGTGACCGTGTCCTGGCTGGATCAGTGGTATATACAATACTATAGCTCAGTTGGGTGATATATATTTCCAAGATATTAATACCAAATGTCTTGGACTTGATTTTGTTACCTTTATTCTAATGTAATAATCTGTTATATTTCTGAGTAATTTGCAAAATAAGGCACTACTTAATGTAAAAGCAACAGACCTGGCATTTGACAGAAGGCTGGCTTTTTCAGAGAGGCAGTCACAAAGCTCCTGAGCAAATGCCAAAATATCAGTATCTTGCTATAGAAATTTAAAAAAAAAATGTATTTTTTTAAAAATAATTAAAATAAAAAACTTGTTTCATATATCTGGATCATATTCAAGAATACAATAAAAGATAGTGGTTAGAAAGAAATAATGATGAATCCAGAAAATCAGTTCAGAAAAAGTGGAAAAGGTGAAGCTTTTTGTAATTCAGATGGATTTGTACTTTTAGTTTATTCTTTTTTTTATGTATGGTTAAGAAATCTAGAGCTAGTGTGGAATAACAGTATATGGCAATCCCTTTTCTTTATGTTAATGAAGGAGAGAAAGAAAAGATTTCTAAAGTTTGCAAGTTAAGTATATTTTGCTTTTTTTCTCATACTTGGTGTGAAATAAACTATTGTCAATAAATTTCTCTACTTTTCCCCAGCATATGCAGATAACATTAAAATTTAAATGAGAATCCTCACCCCACAAAATGTACAGAACTCTACCCTGCAAAGTTGTATTTCCTTAAAACGTCACTTGTCTACAATTCCTTTTCTTGTTTCTTAGCTCCTTTAAACATTCACTGCTGGCCCTCAAGGCCTCCTGTTTTGCTGATGCCCTCTGACCAAGTAGTTAGATCTTGTCTGTAATGTAATGGTTACAATGCAAATTTCCAGGTTAGATGCATTACCCTGATGTAAGAAGGTACCTTTAATAATCCACCTTGAGGCAACCTACCTCAATTAGGTAAACTACCAAGATCCTACTATGTGCTTCTCCACTGTATCTTCACCATGGTTTTGCATGGATTTACTCCTGGCTTGACAAATCCGTAAGTTCTCATTAACTCACTACAGTATGAGGTGATTCCAGATTTTTGGGACCCCATTGCTAGAGCTCTTAAAAGTAGGCTTTGAGTTTTTTTAGGGGGACACAAATCCATGTATTAACCATCACCAGGCACAATATACTGCATATAGCAGGTGAGGCATTCAAATGTACATTAGGTTAAGTAACAGTTCCAGAGGTTTTTGATCACCGTTTGCTCAGACAAAATTTCTTAGAATTAGTGAAGCTCTTGTATTCTGACAGTTCCTTTCCATGAAAAAGAAGTCCTGATAACTTGAAAACTTATACTAGTTATCTTTAATGACCTTTAAATTTTCAGAGTGTTTTGTTATGAAATTGTGTCTTATGCACTCAGACTTGTGTCTCTCTCTCCCCAGATAAGGTTTGAATCCTATTCAGCAATTTAATCACATCAGAAAGAAATTTATGTTGTTTTTCTTATAAATAATTTACATTAATGCCAATTTGGGAGAAGTTGGGGACATATCTCTTTGAGAGAGAATGGGACTGTCCTTACCAGGAGACTGGTGAGTTCAGATTACAGGTTGTTTGTGGCAGGAGTGAACTAGCCAGCTGGCAGCCACTTCCTGATCTACTATCCCCACCAAGTGCTCGTCCTGCTTGGTGGCAGAAGGTGAAAAGGTGCTTCATTTATTCTATCTGGGGGAATTAGAGGGTGAAAGGTGCAAACCCACTGAAAAGCAGACCTTGTTAGTTCTAGTGTTTATAGGAAAATTTGAATTTAAAGATCATTTTGTTTCCAGTGTGCACTAAGCCCTTGACTTTTATCACTCTTACACAACTGGTTTATTCCTGACTCCATATAGTTGTTTCCACATGGTTGAAGTGGGGAGATAATTAAGATGTGACATCCTAGCTCTAGAGATCCAAAATGCTGACTGATATGCTTTTCTTATTGTGCAGACAGGCTCAGAAGTAACAGAAAAAGAGAGCATAGATTCTCTTGATGACAGGATGAACCTCAAGCATTCACATCTCCCCGTTTTTGTCCTCCCACATATCCCTGAAAGAAAAAGGGAATAATCCAATTTAGTAAGGTGAAAGAACATCTGGTGTTTAAAACGGGAATATAGATATAAATCTTTACAGGTAACTGTGTATTTCAATAGCTTGCTGGGGGCAAACTGGACAAAATGGTAAGTCTTTTTAAGCTAATGCTTTATAAACAAACTGCTATTAATAAAACAGATATTTACACTCCAAAGTATGAAATATGGATCCAAATCAGCTCCATGGTTTAAAAGTCATTTGTATAATTCATAAGTCAGCGACAAACCTAATGAATTAGTCACATAACTGGCACATTAGAGACAGAACTTTAAATTCAGATGCATGTTTTATTTAAAGCTTGATGTGTTATATAAATAAATCATGCAAATGTACTTCTGACTCAAACAGTAAATAACAATGTAAAGGATAGCATCCTCTAGGAAAAAATGGGGGAGGAAGGGTGACTGAATGACCTTGTGTTATTTGGCTTGCACAGGCAAGTGAGAGCCATCAGTATCACTTTGAGGGCCCTGCTCATTCCAGTGATTTAGAAGAGTGGTTTATCAATTGAGGTTTGACTGTTAATAAAAGGTTGCTTAAACCAAAGTTTAAGGTAAGCAGCAAATATTTCCACTCTGTATTAGGAATAAGATGGCAACTTTTATTGTTTAATTGTGTGAGTCTTCATGACACCTTTCAAACACCTTCCATCACAACTGCTCTAGGATCTTTTTTGGCTTGTCTTCTATATACCAAAAATGGACAATGCTGTAAGTGGCATAAAAATAAATCTCTCATGGTAAACCTGCTTGGTAACAAATTAAAATTTGTTACTTTGACTGTGAACAACTTTTCTAAGAGCTGCCAGTTTGGAGGAGTTTTCAAGTAGAATGCAAAAAGGAAAGAGATGAATGACATGCAAGGTTAGTTTTATTGATTTTTGTCATTCAAGGAGATATTTTTACTTCTTATACTTTGGTCATATCTAAGCCTCTAATGTACGCAAAGTTAATGAAGCCACATACATGCAAAGTCACTCAGTTAAAATTACAACGGAAAAAAAAAAAAGTCCCTGTCAATGATGTTTTGTGTTTCTCGACATCACTGAATCTTTCATAGTTTGAACATAATTTGGTAGGTTGAACATTAAAGATACCATTTATCTTCTATGAGTTACTCCAGACTCACTCAGTACCAGTTAAAGACAGTGATATGCCTTTGGTGAAATGTCCAAGCTCATTGACAATAAGCAACAGCTACAAAGTGTTAAAATTATATATGTGTATATATACATATATATGTTAGGCATATGTATGCCTATTCTGTGCCTGCTCCTAGATGAATTAAAACCTCATTCAGATCTCTTGGAAACTAAGTGGCTCTTTGTACATGAAGATTCCTGGAAAGTAGATTCGTGAGCTCTGAATGAATTGCCACAGGTGTTTATTATGTACTCTTACTAGGTGATATCAACACCAACCTAGGCAAGTTTTTATGAGTTAAAATTTCAATTTAAAAAAATGGGTATGTTGTATAAGACATGCTAATTGGTGATTGGTAGTAGGCTCAAGTTTGTCTCAAAAAAGAAACACCATCTAATTCTATGCTCTCTCAAGTCATTAAACAGCTGTTCTGCATTAATTTAATCTATGATTCTGAATCTCCCTGCTTCACACATGTGATATATCCACAAATTATCCACACTTTTAATCTGCAAATTTTCCTCTTTCGCTTCCCTAATCATGCCATAGTTTGTTGTCATGACAATCCAGGAATGTTGGCTCTCAACTCCTCCTCACAGCCCATAAAACTTGTCCATTAGCAGTCCAGAGTTCCACTTGTATCCTTATCTTTTCATACTCTTTAGACTACCTTCCTGACTTACAGCACATAGTAGAGATGAACTTGCTTTTTTCTTCTCACAAGCCTGTGATGATCACATATGAGAGAACTTCATATGCACTCAGGCTGAAGATGAAGGGAGGAAGAGGGAACAAGAAGATTAGGGAGATGCAACAGCGTTAGGTATCAGCTGCTTGACACTTGTAAGCCATGTGAAACCCTTCGCCCTCACTTCACCAGGGTTCTTAACCTTTTGCTGAGAGATGAAGTTGAAGAGGAAACACGATGTCCTCAGATTCAGGAGGAGAACAAGTCCCTTGTTACATATAGTAATAAGGATTGGCAGCCCTCAGTGACTGTGAGGAAGAATAAAAAGAAAGCAACCAATCTGAAGGAAAAGGAGTAGTTCAGTTTGCAAGACTGCTGCCTTTTCCCTGGAGACACATGAAGAAGTCTGAAAACAATAGACAGAGAAATCTGTAAAGCCAGCAGTTCTGAATTTATGCCTGTATTTATAAGGGACCTACTGCCAATATCACATGATAAGTACAATGACTACTTTCTCTTTAAGATATTTAGTGTCTGCAAGCAGTAGATAAGATCTCTGTTCAAAAAAATTCTGTGAGGGTAAAATGGAGCACTGAGTCAAACTTTCTGGGTTCATAGCTCTGTTTCCGTGGAGCCCAGATGCTGGAGGAATGAGACATGAATGTGAAACTATCACTACAAACAATAAGAATAGTAGTTAGATTTTTGTTGCCACAACAGCAACAAAAACCTAACTACTACAGATTAAGTGCTAACTAACACAGGAGTACATAATTCTAACTTGGCTTCAAAAACTGCAAAATTGAGGTTTTTTGTGGTTTTTTGATTCATTCAGTCAATCTAATCATAAGAGAAGCCCATGTCCCTGAAAAGAAAGAGGGAAAAATTCTTTAAGACAACTACAGATAGAAAAAATCTCCAGGATTGGAAATTGATTTAAATGTTTCTGCACCTCAAGAGAAGTATTTTGCTAACAATGCACAGGTAAGCACACCACACAGCTAGGTGAAAAAAAAATTTTGAGTGCTATAACAGTTGTAGAGCTATAATAATTTCAGCTCGAAGACCAATGTGTATTTATCTAATTTTCAGAAGTGTCTTTTGTGACACTTTGATTGCGTATAAAATAATGTTTAAGTAAACAAATTCTTAAGGGGCACCAAAATTATATGCTTAGGCTGAAACAAAGACTGTAAGTGAAAACAGGAAGAAGACCGTAAGAGATGAAATTGAGTAAATAGCACTGGGCTTGGATCACCTCAGAAACAAGCCTGTTACACTTAACAAGGTAGGTTAGGACCTCAAAACTTCTGGAGAGCTCATCAAGCCACATACATATCTTCATATGTCTGGACAGAAACTTCATGAGCCGTACATGATAATGAATAGCAGATTATCCATATATTGCATAAGACCCATCTGGTAAATGATGAATCATCTGTTTGAAAGGATGTGTTCATATGTCTGTCTGTTTTACCAGTAGTTTGGACACTTTCTCTCTAAACTTCTCTTGACTTCTGATCCCCCAAGCAATTAGACCTACAAGACTGGGGAGGCAAGTGACAAAATAAAAGTCAATAGGCTCAAACTGAAATGAAAGAATTTCCATTTAAACAAGTATCAGTCATAACCAGCAGGTTTTGGTAGTGGGTGAGGAACTGCAGTGGTGCCCTCTGCAAATGGAAGTTTGGGATTACACTGAGCTGCTTACAGACAGTTACAGATAGCTCTGCAATGGACAAAACCATCCTACTCTACACGCAGCTATACCCATCAGAGGGCTGGAGCTCCTCCCATACAAGAACAGGCTGAGGGAGTTGGGGTTGTTCAGCCTGGAGAAGAGAAGGCTCCAGGGAGACCTTATTGCAGCCTTCCAGTACTTCAAGGGGTTCTAGAGAAGACATGAGGAGGCACTCTTTATCAGGGAGTGCAGTGATAGAATGAGGGGTAACAGTTTTAAGCTGAAGGAGAGTAGATTTAGATTAGATACTAGGAAGAAATATTTTACCATGAGGGTGGTGAGACACTGGAGCAATTTGCCCCACCCTTGGAGGTGTTCAAAGCCAGACTGGTTGAGGCTTTGAGCAACCTGGTCTAGTGGAAGGTGTCCCTGCCCATCGCAGAGGTGTTGGAACTGGATGATCTTTAAGGTACCTTCCAACCCAAGCCATTCTAAGATTTATGATTCTATGATTCTATATTATGGTGCCTCTGCAAAAATATATTTAAGGAAGGGTAGTAATCTCTAGAGAAGATAAATGCAATAGACAACACCAAGGCAGGAGATACATCTGAGCAGGGTCAAGGAGAAAATAAGAGAGATGTCAGGGTAGGAGGGACAACATATCAGGGGAGAGAGGCAGATTTTTAGAAACATCAAGGAGAAAAAAGAAAGACAGTGGAGTAACAGTCTTCTGAGCAAGACTGGAGAAGCAGCATGAGCAGCCAGGAGCAAAGAGTTGCTCAAGTACTAGAGAAAGGCATCTAAGAAGGACTAGACCAAAGATACACCTGAGCAGGGACTAGAGCACAGAGGCAGCTGAACAGGGGCTGGAACAAAGAGACACCCAAGCAGGGGCAAAGAAAAATGACAACCAAGCATGGGTAGAGAAAGGCATGCCTGAGCAGAGGGAGATTCAAATGATAGGTGGTTGGGGGAGGTGAGGATTGTTCCCTGATGACATAGGAAAAATCTTCTTTACTGAGAGCAAACAGTGCAGATCTGCAGAACCCAACTAGCCACAATACTGAGTTACCTGATCTTCTTGTCCCTGCCTTGTTCAGGGGACTAGACTAGACAACTCCAGTGGTGTCTTCAAGCCCTAGCTGTTATGATTCTGAGACATTAGAGGTTTGCTATCAACTTAACCACAGAAAGCTCTTCTTTCCTAAATATTTCACTAATGCCTTTTTAAAGTAATTCTGACTGTTCCAAATACAGTTACAGATCCCTGGCAATTGGGAAATAAATGAACACAGGAACGAGCAGGGCAGTTCCTATTTGTACCACTTATCTTGCAGAAACAGCATTGTTAAGAGATCTGAAGGACTACAGTCAGTTAACGTGGAAAAGTAGGAGACAAAGACTATTCAATACACTGGGAGGGGAATGGCTAGAAAAATGTCACAGTATTATTACCTAGAGAGGATACTAATGCTACATATTGTTTACCTCAGCTTAGCAAGCATTGATGGATCTGGATGAAGTTTATGTGGTAGAAAGCAGAGAGGTCTGCTGCTTACCAAGTGCTCACAGCAGGGATGTGACGAAGAAATTGCTGAACCTTGTACAACCTACTGACTACTCTCCACTGCTGCTGTTTCATGTAGGAACCAGTGGCACAGCTGCAAGCAGTCTCAAGAATATAAAGAGGGACTACAAAGCATTGGGAGCAGCAGTGAAGGACTCAGAAGCACAGGCAGTCTTTTCATCAATCCTCCTGGTTAAAGGGAAGGAGAGGGAAAGGGATGACAAAATTGAGAAAATCAATACGTGGTTACGGGAGTGGTGTCATGGGCAGGGCTTTGTCTGTTTATACCATGGGACTCACTTTGAGAAATCTGGTCTTCTGGGGGCTAACAGAGTACATCTTTCAGAGAAAGGGAAGAGCGCATTTGACAACAAGCTTTCCAACTTAGTCAGGAGAGCTTTAAACTAGATTTCCCGGGGGAGGGGATTCTAGATCCATTCCACTACAAGGCCAATGACAGTAATGGATGCCCTGGGACTGGAGCAGGATCAGAGAGGGGCAAGACAAGGGACCCCCAATGGGTAACCCAGCCACAATGGGGGCCCAACTTAAATGCCTGCACACTAACACACAGAGCAAGCAAGAAGCGTTACAGACATGCATATGTGTACAGGGCTATGATGTCGTTGACATCACTGACATGTGGTGGGATGGCTCTCATGACTGGAGCACGGGAATTGATGGGTATCAACTCTTTAGGAAAGACAGGCAGGGCGTGTTGCCCTCCATGTCAGAAACCAGCTAGAATCCATGAACCTGCACCTGGGCTTGGATGAGGAGCTTCCAGAGAGTTTATGGCTCAGGGTTAAAGGGAAGGCAGGGGAAGGAGATGTTGTAGTGGGGGTCTGCTACAGGCCATCTAACCAGGAAGACTGAGTGGATGAGGCCCTCTACAAACAGATAGAAACAGCTATAAACTCTCTCTATATATATCTATGAGGACAGGCTGAGAGAGTTAAGGTTGTTCAGCCTGGAGAAGAGAAGGCTCCAGGTGGACCTAATAGCAGCTATCCAGTACCCAAAGGGGACTACAGGAAAGCTAGGGAAGGACTTTTTACAAGGGCCTGTAGTGACAG
>NW_010115824.1:66799-67038 GCF_000699245.1 Pterocles gutturalis | reverse complement strand
GAGGGACAGCTGGGAAGCGGCTGTGGCGTTGTGGGGGGGATGTTTCTGTAACCTGCCTGGAGGCACAGACGGGTTGGGGTTGGGAAAGACCTTAAAGATCATGTAGTTCCAACCCCCTGCCACGGGCAGGGACACCCTCCACTAGCCCAGGTTGCTCAAAGCCTCATCCAGCCTGGTCTTGAACACCTCCAGGGATGGGGCATTTGACTAAATCCCTTCCGTTAGCCCAGTGGCTCGCT
>NW_010115824.1:42376-66768 GCF_000699245.1 Pterocles gutturalis | reverse complement strand
CCGGCAGCCTGCCTTCCCTGTTCCCTGCTGCTCCTTCTCCGGCTCTTCAGATTGCTTGGGGTTTTTGATGTCTGTATGTGAACAAGAATTGTTTGCTAGGATGGGCTGTATCTGCATATTGTCTGTGTGAAGTCTGATGCAGATGTTAATAGCTGTTCCCATAATGGGTATCCATGCATGCTCTGTTAGTCTCAAGTCGTTAAACACAAATACCTGGTTTTTTGACACTTCATGAAAATATTTATTTCAAGCTAGAATAATAGTGTTGTATTTCTATTGCACTTTCTGTAAAGGCAGCGCAGACCTGCTCTGTTGTGTGTTTTTGATTATTCAGCTGCTTAGAATTGCAGTTCCATTGATCATGCCTTCAACTTTTAAGCAGTGATTTTATGTAAAAGCTGACTTTGATGGATTACTTTAGCTAATGTGTATTTTTTTTTTCCTCAGCTCTATTCTTCCTCTCTTGATGGCAGCATTAAGCTGTGGGACTTCATGGATGGGATCCCCATTAAAGTAAGTTGAGTTATTTTTGTTAAGCACATGTCAAAATTATTCTTGGCCCATTGATAGCAGAATAAGGATTTCTGCAGCTGTTATTACAAAGGGGCACAAATCAGTCTGAGATGTGGTGTTCTGCCGTTAACACAGCCCAAAACCCATCTATTTATGGCAGTAATAGAATGTGGCAATTGATGGGTGTGTCACTGCAGGAGCTCATGGTGATGCAGAATCTTTTGGTGACAAAGATGAGCTATGTGCTGACATACCAACTCTGCTACTTGCTCCAGTTCAGAGTCCGGTGTAGCTCTTAGGAAGTGTGCTGCAGTTTGTGATACGCCAATAGTAATTGATGTGATGGCTTGAAAATGTGGCCTGCGATCTGTCCTGTTGCTCCCGTTTTCTGCTAAATAGAGGCACTTCCCTATAGGCAGGCCTTCTGCTTTGTATTAGGGGTGAGGTACCTTCAGGTTTTTCAGTAAATCTGATGTCTCATATGTAATTAGTACTGTTTTAACATTTGTATTAGCCTTGATAGGATAAAGGTATTTATATTTGTCCTAGAATTGGGAATTTTAATTAATAGATGGAAGTTTCTTTAAAGCATATGTGTTTTCCTTGTTGCAAAAACTTAGTGTTATTCACTGTTGAAAACCATATGCACGAGTGTAATAATTATTGAGCTGATTTTCATTTTTTCTTCAGACTTTCAGTGTAGGACCCAAACTTCTGGCATTGTATGCACTTGCTAGTTGTGAGGACTCAGTGTTTGTTATCATTCCAAAGAGCGGTGAAAGAGGTAGTGTATGATCAACATCATCCTTGTCATCCAAGTCACTCTGTGTCTAAGCTACTGTCGTGTCAGTGAATGGTATGCTGCAAGAATGTGGTTCAATATATTAATTTTGGAAATATTTCTTAAGTCCTGTGACAGGTGTCTGCAGTCATACATTGTGTGCCCCTGTTTCTGTTTTAATTTTATGCTATCTCTTTTCTGATATTTCTCTAGATGAGTGCTTATCTTCACTTTTGAAGCATATACTGTGTGTATCTGATGTTGTAAATGGACTAAATCTTTAAGCACTGCTTACCATGATATAGGGTATGCTGCGGTACTTGAGACTACTCTTCCACTTTAAGCAGTATTAACATAAATAGACTTGTCCTAATTAACAGCATGCCTAGATAAATTTTACTAGAATTCTGTCTGAAATAAATGTAAATATAGCTTGACCTTACTATTTTGCTGCAAATGTAACTTCAGAGCAAGAGAAAATATTATGCAACTTTGCTTGCTTTCTGCTTACAGTTGCACTGGTATCCACTGTCTAGCCCTCTGCTTCAATACTGAATCAAAATTTCTGAAACAATTATTTTTTTCAAAGGCATTACAAAGTTTTTCAAACTTATAAAAAATATTGGAAGATACTAGCATGTTAGTTTTAAGGTAGAGGGGGTGTAAATCTCCTTTGTAAGGGGTGTACATTAACTTGTTCATAAAAGCCTTTGGATAACAGATTTTTCTTTGGTCAGATACATTCCAGCTGGTCTCAGTAAAGCTGACAAAAGCAGCAGGCCAAGATGTGGAAGCCAAGGAATTGTCGGTGGTTTTGGATGGTGTGGATGCGTCACCAAAGCATATTGCATTTGGAAGAGAAGTATATTTGCCTTTTGGGGTTTTTTCTTGTGTAGGGTGTGGGTTGGTTTGGTTTATTTTCCTCTGAAATGAACTATATGCTCTTTATGCTTTTATACAAACACAGTAGCACTGAAACAAAGCTGAAGGTAAATGAATCTGTGTAAGACCTGTGCTTTCTTTTATAAAAATACAAACCCAACACTTATAATAGGAAGATACTTACCATCGGCTTGTGTGTTATCTCCAATTTTAAGTACTTTGTTGTGATACATGATTTTTTTTCTTTAATGTGTAAGGATATAATCTGTATGTCCTAAGTTGCTGTTTTACTATTAACAGGGTGAGTATGTGGCATCAGTGAAGGAGCTTAATCTACAAGTTTATTTTTTTAAACAGAAACAGTTGAACAGGTAAGAATGCAAATGTCAGGAATTGACTCAGTACAATATATCATAAATGTTGTTAACTGGTGATGTGTGTGCACATTTTATTTTTGTCAGCAACCATTTGGTTTTATGCTGGAGGGGATGTAGTCACTACATAAGAACATTCCCTTAGAGGCACACAGTGAGGTGCTGCAGTGGTATTGTAGTTTATCTTTTCAGCTCAGGCATGTGTTTTTTTTTTCAGGTAAATGCTTAGGCTGATGCTGGACTGAAAGAAGTGACATAGTTTGCTCAGGGCAAAAACAGGGTCGGGGGACAAAGCTGGGGTGGAAGAAGAGAGAGAAAGAAGGAAAAATCTTTCAGCTTGATTGAAGGCAAAGAACTAATGAATAAAGAGAAAAATAAGTCTTTTGCTATTTTTTGTAGAGTGCATGTTTAATTGTGCTAGTCAGAATTATCTTTATGTGCATTAGCTTATCTTTTTGAAGCTTTGTTATGAAAAACCCAACTTATATAAATAAAGCTACTTTCTTAATTCTCGAAGGTTTTCTCTAAGTGCAATGAAGACAAAAGGTGGAAGCAATCACTTCACTTGCATAGCATGCCATCCTACGGAGGATTGCATTGCAACTGGCAGTGCTGATGGGAAGATTCGCCTCTGGTATGCACATTTTGATTCAGCTGTGTACCCCAGAAACTGATGTGGCCATAGGAATTAAGTGACACCTGAGCAAAGCTGCCTAATTCGTCCTCAGCGTTGCCATTTTCAGAAGTCATAATGAGCAAAGAATGGCAAAAACCTGCAGTCTGCCATTGACTTCAGGGTACAGCTTCAGGTTATTGTCAAATGGGAAAATAATTCCTGTTATGCTATGCTCCACAAATCTAAACTGTATTTGAAAAACGTAATGTGGGAGCAGCTGAAATAACTCTTTATGGGCAAGTAGAGTTCTAGGGAGGGCACACTGGTGGAATTGTGGGGTTAAGAACAATATGCTTGCCAATATGTTGTGCAGCGCTGAGTTGCTCAGTATGTCCAGGATGCGTGGTGCGCACCAGAAAGGCGCCGAAAACCTGCTGGCGTGGTTCCTTCCCTCCCTTTGCATCACTTGAGCATACAAAGAACTCTAGTCTGGAATTTAGAGGAGAGGATGGTATACTTGATTCAGTTCAATATTTCCTTTCATTTTCTGTTGCTGATGTGATTTAAAGAGCTGTTCTATTCCTCCCCACATAGGAGGAATTTCTACCACAAGAAGGAATACACATTTTCCACACTGCACTGGCATCACGATACTGTCATGGATCTAGCTTTTTCTATTGAGGGTGAGTAAAAAACAAACAAAAAAAACCCTGAAAAAACCTCAACAAACAAACAAAAAATCCTCTCAAAGTCAAAGAGTTGCAGCAGGGAGGGAAAAATGAATAGAAGTTCAAATTTGTCCACTTACTAACAAATATCTATAAATTTAAATATGTCCAGGAGGGATCTGAAATAAAAATGGAAGCAGTTGTTATTTTTTGATAAATTTTGATTGGCATTCATAATGTCAGATGTCTACCTTCTATGGCAGAACATAGAATCTAACCCTTCCTCTTACCTCTTTTCCCCCATGTCCACTCTCCCTCCCACCTTTCATCAGTAATAGTGATGAGTTCTTGCCAGAGTCTTATTTGCAATCAAATAAAACAAGCCAGTCTTGTCGGAGCTCAAATCTAGTGGCAAAAATCTAGTTAACTTTTATCTGAGGCTATTTCTTACTGCAAAGTATTGCTGGTAGAAGGAGAACAATACAGCTATATTCTAATGCAAATACTCAGCTGATTCAGAAAGTAATGGGATCTACTGCTCCCAAAGCATTGTTTAAATTTTACTGTAGGCACAAATTCTTGTTGCTTAATCCATGTTTCTCTAAGCAATTTTACATGGTATAATGAGAAATATATCCATGTGTATTGCCCAGGCTAGATATGAGGGATAATTGCTTTGTACGTGACAGTTTAAGACATGTTTTTGAGAAACCTATGTTTGTCTGTCATTGTAAATACGTATGCTGATGATATTTTTTTTTTTTAACCAAAACCTATAACTGCACTTTTTTTTACTGGAAAAGGAACCAGCTTGCTGAGCGGTGGAGTTGAATCTGTTCTAGTTCTGTGGCACAATGAATCAGACTGTCAGAAGGATTTCCTTCCTCGTTTGGGATCTCCTATTGAGTACATCTCTGTGTCACCTGACGGCGCACTCTGTTGCACCTTGCACACGGACAACAGTAAGCTAAAATATATTTTAAGTATCACTTAATACAAAATGGAATGCAAATGTGTGTGAGCTTTATTTTGTTCGTTTCAGATTAAGTAACTAGATGCTACATAAAAGTTCAATATTGATCTGAAAGAACAGATGCTTGAAGTGATATTTCACTGTTTCATCAGTTGTGTGAATTTGGTGATGACTGCTTGTGGTTACATTGCAGAAGCTTTTTGCGAGACTTTGTCTGCTTTTCCTTTCAGGAATCACAATAGTCAACAGCAACCTAAGATTTTCCAAAAGTATTCAAGGGCTAATCAAAAGTAAGTGCAATAACATTTATCTTCCACTTAGAGGGCGGAATGTGTCACTTCCTATCTTAGGTTGTTTGTCATCTTATTTTTGTTTCCAGGTGCGGATGTCAAGACTGGTCTAGTGGTTGATCCTAGAACCAAAGCTTTGGTCCTGAATGGAGAGCCTGGCCACTTGCAGTTCTATTGTCTACAAAGTGACCAACAGCTCTTCAGTGTAAGTTGGATAGGCTTGAACTAAGACTTTAACTTACGTGATTGAATAAGTTATGCATCAGAATTTACTTGAAGGCTTAATATGGCAAACAGGAAAACAGCCAGCAGCTTTACCATGAGACTGGATTCCAAGCTGAGATGTTTTCAGCTTTGCCGCAAACTTTTGTTACTTTTTAAGCATAGCTAAATGTTGAATAAATACTTCAAAACAGTGTGCTGTTCCTGTTAAATGTCAAAAATTTCTAGGTAAAATCCCTCTAAAATATCTTTCTTTTTATTAAATTTCTTTCCTACACTTAGCGTTATTGGGGAATGTACATGCCCTAATTACGCTTTCCCCACATTTGGCTTTTTTTTTATACCACAGCCTAGTCAGTTCTAATCAGTGCTTTCAGAACATAATTTCTCCATGCTTTTATGAGTGATATCTCTGAATCTCCATTTGAATTTTGGAATTTAGTTTTGCTCTTGTTCTTTTGCAGTTGGATATTGTGCAACGACAATACATTCATCAGGCAGGCTTAAACCAAGCTGACTTGGTAAAAGTTGCGTTCAGTGCACAAGGCAAGTGGTTGGCAACAGTAGAAGAGAGAGAAGAAGTGACTGACCCCGAGTTACAGTTGAAGCTGTGGTTCTATGATGAAGAAACACAAAGGTAACAACAAGAGAGCTGGCCTTCTAGGTGTCAAAATCTAAAGTATCACACAAATATCTACATAGGCTGTCTTGCAAAGGCAGAGTTTTTCCAGATCAACTAATAAAATTCTAGGGAAGATCACAGGGAGAGTCTACAACATGTTACGTGCATCTGAAACAATGCACAGAGTTGAAGTAAATACGGATTGGAAATAATTGCTCTGAATCTAATTGACTTATATTAACAGACAGGCTATTTTAACCACAGGACTTGAATTCACAAATTTACTTGGCATTAAAAATCGTAGACTTATTGGAATGGTCCTATAGCTTGTACAGTTTTCCCACCTCTGTCTAATCCATCATTAATTGATTAGATAGGGTACAGAACATATGACTCTTGTTGATATGCATCTGGTTCATACACTTCCTGATTTTCTCATTTACCAAAAAAAAAAAACCAAAAAAACAAACCTTTGACTATAAATTGTTGTTTTTCTTAAAGAAGAAACAAAGCATAATAAAGCTGATCTGTGCAGTAGCTATGTGACTGATTGTCTACTGGAAAGGCTGCCCAGAGTTCAGGCTGAGTATTTGAGAGTGATTCTTGCTTAGTGCTAATCCTTTCTCAGTGCTGGTCTACTGTCTCTCTTGCTGTATGGATGTGATCTGTAAATGCAATACCTTTTAGCTATCTAATTAGACACAAGTTGCTTTGATTCCTCTTCTCCCTGCTCCTTCCAGAATCATCTTAAACTAAAATCTTCCCCAGATGCCTTTTTATTTCATTTGGAAAGCTTCTGTTTTCTTTTCTTATAGCTTTAAGCTGAATACTAGAATAAATATGCCGCATGAGGACCACATAACAGACATGTGCTTTCGTGACATGGATGAATTGGAAGATGACTCTCTGATATTGGTAACAACTGGCAGAGACTGTGTGTTTAAAGTCTGGGTGATGGTAGAAGACACTGATCCAGAGGGTAAGTATGGCCAAAATGTAACATACTTGCCACCTTGTAACATGTTATAGAAATTCAGACCCTAACTTTATCCTTTCAGAACTAGGTGCTCAAGTCCCATGCATTTATCTGTTTCTGCTGTTACATGGAGCACTGTGTTCTCCTGAGCATCCTCTGTGATGGCGTTCTCTCGTAGTTTTGCAGAATTATGGATTGGTATGGAGGTTCCTGAAATAGCAAAGACCTTGCCAAGCCTGCTGCAGAAGGGAATGGCAGCCTGTGTTGTTTAAAGGATTGTTTGTGGTAATTATTTTTCCATGCTGGGAAAATGGATTTTTGTCGTTCCTCTGGATATAATCTATTTATTTGAGACTCCTGCTCAAGAGAGCAGGATGCAGAAATGTGATATTACGTTTTAAGTGACAATTTAATAAATAACAGCATTTTGCTCTTCTGCAGCTCCACCACTTCAGAGTTCATTTTTTTAACATCCTTCCATCCCATTAGATATTTGAAAATCCTAGAATGGATATTTAGGATCTACTTCCAAGAGACTCAAGTAACCAAAGTTCACCTCTCAAAATGCATGGTGATGGTCACTTGTTTCAAACAGAGCATCTGGGGGATGTGTATTAGCCTGTAGCCTTTGGATGTGAAATACAAAAGATTTCCTACTTCTTAATTTCCTTTTACTTAAATGTTATTACGGTGCCAGGTACACTTAAGTCAGCTGGAACTTTCCTGCCACTCACTGTCTCATCTTTCAGTGTTTCCAAGTAGATGTGGTAGTGGTCTTGGTGAACTGCTTGCAGTTTGGTAGTGGGTTTGTGTTTTCATGGGCAGGTGAGAACATGTTCAAAAGTACTTCTGAACTAAGGTTTCCATTTGGTAGATGTACTTTGCCAAATTGACTTCTTCTTTCCAAGGTGTTTGTTGCTGCTCATGAGAAGGAAAAACAAAAGCTTATATTCATTTACTAGGACTTATGTATATATGTACACCTAGTAGCAACTCCTTTAATGGTATCTGAAAGACTTATTTTTTTCTTTGATTGTAAATAATTTTAAACCTAGATTATATCTTAACTTAATGAGTACATGCTTTGATCCTGAGTACAGTGTGGGCTGGGGATGAAACCTAATGGGGTCTGTTTCCCTCCACAGTATAGTCTTGTATCTGCTGACTGGCCTCATCAGGCATTTTTTTTTGTGTATATTTGTTTGGTTTTTAAGTGACTATACTCTGTTTCATGGTGTGTGTAAAAGTGCAAATTAGTGCTGACTTCTGTGGTGTATTTGCCTGGAGGGGCAGGGTAGGAATGCTTAGGTAGAAAGATTCAATATACTGCAGCTTCTGTGCAGCAAATATTAATAAACTCATTAGTTTGTAAGTAGAATACACTCTGGTGTGTTTTTATTTGCAGCAGATCTCTTGCTGTGCCTCTAGATGGTGCCATGCACTTTAAAGTAGTGAATTGTTTCTGGCTTTTTTTACAGGCAGTTCTTTCAATCATCAACTTGTAGCCACTTTATAAAGGATATCTTAGCATAGGGCGAACTTATTTTCCTTTCTTTCCTCATCCTACTTGTATGTTTCAAAAGCATGCTGTGTGAATGTATTTATACTGGGAAATGTGTGTTTTGAGGTAAGTACATCACTTTGCTTCTGTTTATTTTATGGTAGTTATCAACAGTGGGAAGGGTATCCCAACTAACACACTGGCAGGTTAACCAAGACAAGGAAGCATGCTGATGGGTCACTTGGTGAGCCTCAAACTTTGTATAAGTGAACCATGAGTTTTGTGGGACTCAAGTGCAACCTGTGTTCAGGTTTTTAATAATGCTTGTGTTCTTGCTACAGTTTTAAAAGAACAGTATGTTTCAGAACACTAAATGTTGAATCTGCTTCAGTATTTATCTAACATCTGCCCATTTGAGAGCACCGTTCATGTAGCTGTCAAAGTAAACATGAATATTGTACCCTGTCAATGTCAGGATTCACTATTCAGATGCAAAACTGAGGACAAATGGAAAACCTACTAGATGTTTCTTGTACTAGAACAGGACAGATTCTCTCAGAAATGTAAGCCTTCTGAAACAAAACTCTCTTGCTCTTGAGCCTATTTTGCAGCCCTAATAGTTAAATTCTTCTTTCTCCATGTATAGACTTGAATTAACTAGCTTGTTTGTTCAATGCAGCACAGCAGAGTGTGAGCTGGAGCTGTGACTTCGTAGGCAGCTACCACAACTACCAAGCTACTAACTGCTGTTTCTCAGAAGATGGCTCTTTGCTTGCTGTTAGCTTTGAAGAAACTGTCACTGTATGGGATTCAGTTACTTGGGATCTTAAATGTACATTTTGCCATCCACCTGGAAAAATAAGGTATGTTTTTCATCTGGCTTTTTATGTCTTACTTAAACTCTCAGAACAGAAAGAATCAATTGATAGTAGTTCAAGAGCTCATCTATGTTCATATAAACATTGAATTTAACAGTCTTAAGTTCATATACAGAAAAGACTGTAAAATGTCTTTTAGGTGGTGGGTAACTTACTGTTAAAAATAATAAGATCAAGCTTTGCGGTTTCATCTTCTTACTTGCTTATGACTCCTGTACCTCCCATATCCAAATACGTACATTGGGCACACAGCAGTGCGTTAATAGTCCTTCTCTTTCTCTCCATTAATCTATGTGTGAATCAAAGTACTGAAAAAGTAAAAATATAAGAAGTTTGTTCTTTATTCCTGTATGCATGCATACAAATAGAAATTATATCAATAAACCATAATTCCAATAATAAGGTAAATATGGCTTTATAAAATACATAGCCTGATCCTTTCTGACCTCTGGAAAACCCATATTTGCTTGGCAGACTACCCCAGCATGCTTCATTGTGTGCTGTTATAATAAAAGACATCCTGAAGGTCTAGGTACTCTTGTGTTGTGTAGGGATAATGAGGAATGTCATAGTTCGATGGTAGAGATATAAAAAAAGATAAGAGAGACCCAAAGACTAGGACAGCCTTAATATTGAGCTTCATGGACTGTGCAAATATCCAGCAGTTTCTGATCCAGGTAAAGTGTCGTTTTTCATACCATAATCTTGAAAAAATAGGGCAATAGGCGACCTCACTGGTTTACCTACTGGTTCTTTGTGCCAGATCTCTGCATCTAAACAATTGCTGAAATAGGAAGATGCTACAAACCTACTGTAGCATTCTCTTTCATTGCTAAGGGTTTGCTGACGGCTTCAGGAAACACCTAAAATGGAAGGCAAAACATTGCATGGTCATGATGTTTTAAAGACTGAAATGAAGAATCACAAAAAAATACAGAGATTTCTGGCTTCATGGGGTTTTTTTGTGTATGTTTGTAGGCTTTTCTTCTGTGTGATCAAGTCCATTTTGTTTTTACTGGTCCTCTAAGATTAGAAATTGAGAAACTTTAGGAAACATTGCTAAGGGTTTGCTGACGGCTTCAGGTACTTCAGATATTATGGGAGGCATGTTAGCCACATCTTTACTGTATCTGTAGGGAAGACTTGTCTTGACAGCTTGGCACAGTGGCAAGCTTTTCCCAAGCCAGCTGCTCCTTTTGTAGCCTTTAGTTTATGCTATATTAAACAGAAATAAATTACTGTAGGACTACATTAAATGACTGTGTTAATTGCATAACTTCAGAGGGCTATGTTTTAATATGGAATTTCTGTCCCTTACTAGCTTTTTTGAAAACATTCTGTAGGATTAGAAATCAAAAGGTGATTAGAAATAGATAGGTGATAGAAATCTACTGTTCTCAAACAAAAGAATGAGAGGAGCAACCTCTAAGGAGAACTTTTTTTTTTTTACTACTTCTCCCTTTCTAGTGCTTAGAGCAATAGTAGAAATTCTTTAATGATGGAATTTATTTTCCAGTCCCCATGTGAACACTTACTAGTACTTACGGCGTTAAGATCTTAAACTCACTCTTTGAAATCAGAATGTTTAGGAACATGTAATCCTTATAGATTTATGCATACTTTTAAATCTCCCAGACTATCTGGTTGTTGTGTGTGAGGTTTCATGCTACTAGAGGTGAAAGCAAAAAGCAAATTTCACCTGATTTAAATATCACTAAAAAAAAAAATCTTAAATGAATGTTCTTGTAACTTGTGAATCATTACTACATAGAGAAACAAAGATGAAATCTGAAGGCCACTAACTTGTTTTGACTCTTTACTTCTGTAGGAGAATCTGCTTTGGGAGACTAACGTGTTCCAAGTACCTCATTGGTGCCACTGACTATGGCTTTCTGTGCTGCTGGAACCTGCTCAGTTGTGCATGTAAGATCAGCTTAAATGTATGCTAGAGTGGTAACACTTAACACTTGAATTCACTATGAAACCTTAAAATAATTATAGTTTGATTCCAGATTGACCCACTGCAAAATGGCATGTGGAAATGTAATGATTTTCATAATATCCTGTCCGGCGTGCATCTGCTTTGTGTGCATGTGCATAGTAAACTCTAAGGTAGATGACTGATAACACAGTAATAGCTGGTATTTCCTATGTTTGTGTAGAAGAAGTTGATAGTTTTTGCGTACTTTCATTCATCTGGGAATAAGTGAACTTCCATGCCTCTTCCAGAGGTCAAGGCCCTGTGTGTTGTTCCCATTTGACCTTTTGTTTGGCAAAGCAGTGGGACAGAACTGAATGCCTTCTTTTCATATCTGGCTGTTGCTGTGTTTGCTTTTCAGTGGAATGGAGTGCCCACCTCAACATCTTAGTTCTGCAACCTGATCCCCTTTCAGAATATATTGCTGCTGTCTCATGGCTCTCAAAAGAGTCCAGCTGTAAGTACAAAGGCTTCTTTGACAAGTAATAGTCAGTGGAATTTAAAACTGTGAAAGCATAATTTCTAGAAAAGGTTTTCTTAGAATTCAGCTCCATGAAAGCCATAAGACAGACTTGAGCCTGTGTTTGTGGAAACCTGTGGAAAACTGAGCCATGTCTGACAGCAGCAGTCAAGTAAAGCTTGTTGGTTCCCCATCTTTTCTTCCAACAGTTAAGTTTCCAGTACAGGATATAGCACAGGATTAACCGTGGTCACTGGCTGAGGGTCTTGAAAGTTCTTGGCTCTCTCCTGAAAATGTAAAGCTGTGGTTGACCTGTACAGGGGTGTCATAGAGCTTTGACTGTGCATTATGATTACTCTTCCTAGAGCTACTGTTCTACAGAAAAGTTAATTTCCAAGTACGTTCTCTGGATTAGAATAATGTGAAAGTTATCTTCTATTATGCAGTATAGAAAGTATCTTCTATTATCCAATTATAATTCCTGAAAACTAGTGCTTAAAACCAATCCTGTCCAGCAGGTATCCAGGAAGGTAAGAATTTCATTATTTAAAAATAAAACATTCTTGGTTTTGCAGTGTTTGTGTTTAAACCAAATGAGCCACGGCCAATCTATATCCAGAGAAATCTTTGTAAAGAAAAGATCCAGCTTGCTGCCTTTGTTCCGAGAGATGAACCTGAAATGATTGGCTCAGAAAAATACCCTTGGCTAAGAAGATCCCAACTGTTTTTTCTTACGGATACACAAGTAAGAAATAGTGATTGGCAGGAGGTTCCTGGGGGAAAAGTATTTTCCTGATTGTGGATTGCTATAAATTCAGAGTTCTGCTGTTGAGTGTAAGAGTTTCTTTTTGTGATTTAAAGGCATTTAAAAGTGTAAGCCATGCTTTGTTCTTTGTTAAAAGCTTTCACTTGTTAAACCAGCTTAAATTCAAAATCGATTATTTACTGGTTTTCTGCTGCTAATAGTTTCTGCTGCCTCGTTCACACAGGAAACTAGATAATTTGGGAATACTGCCTATGCTGTTAAATTTAGACAACCGGCAAGAAGCTGTATTATTGCTGATCATGAAATGTTTCATATGATTCTCAGTTTTCCCTGTAATATGTGGGTGGGTGTTTTTTTGTCTGTCTGTTTTCCCAAAAATTTTGTAGAGAGCCTCTAGGTTAATTCCTGCTTCCTTTCAGTTTCTTTATAAAATGAAGAGATGTGTTTGCCTCTTCCACTTGACTGATGAAAGCTTTTGGGCCAGTCAGAAGCTTCTGTAGGGAAGGTATGGAAATATGGAAAGCAGTTTCACATTGTAACTCTGCTGTATCATTCTGTGTTTCAGGAGCTAATGACGCTTAGCACAAAGTCTCTAGAAGACAGGCTTACACCATCAAGCAAACAGGTACCTCTTATAGAAGTTCTGACCGTTGTACAGAGCAGTTCAAAATTCTGTTGGTGTTCAGTTTGTCAGATTAAAATTCCCTTCTGTCATGAAAACGCACACCAGAGCCTTAGATATGAAATGATACTTTTCTAAAAGGATTCAGGTGTTATGCAAGTGAAGCGAAATGACTTGAACCTTGAATAAGCTCTTTCCTTATTTTGGTTTCTTTAACACTTGAAACCTTAAGTGTGGCCTGAACTGCACTTCTGGTGAGGATGAACAGTTGTCAGTCAATTGTGACTTACCAGGGAGGAGGAGTTTCAAAATTACATTCCAGCATGTACTTCTGTGGAGAAGTAGTCTGGGAAATTTGATCTTTTAAATTCATGTTGAAGAAGCATTTCATACCCACTGAACAGAATAAAACAGTAGCACTTGATTGATTTGGTTGGTTTAGATAAAATAGATCAAAGTGGCTAGTTTCTAATACAAAATCCAGTGGGAATGTGGTTTTAAGCAATCAGTTTCTTTGGAGAGTAGGAGAATAATTTGGTACTCCGATTAAGGTATATTGATCTAGTGCCAGAAGGGAAGCTGGCATGGTTTGCTTCCAGTTACGTAATTAAATCACTCAGCAGGTGATGCTGGGGGTATAAATTATCTTTTAGTCATAAGTAGAATCTGAAAGCTATGCTTAGTTTTTCTGGCACACGCACTAACTTCCGTATTTGTAAGTTAATTGGTACGTCAACCAGCTCAAATGTGGTGTTCTTGAATCCAAATGCAGATACTGGAGAGTTTGATAACTTTGGTGTAGGACTCTCAGGGTCCCTGACAGCAAATGAGTACAAAGAGCCATATGGCTCACTTGAGTTCAATTTGACTGTAGAGTTTTGTCTCCTAGGTTGATTCAGAATTTTGGTAACTCAAAATGAGATAGAACTTGGATTTGTGACACTAAAAATCTACTTGAAACTTTCACCTTTTTCAAGCTGGCGGTAGAAGAAAGTCTTCCCGTGACGCCATTTAGCTTGCTATTGGGAAAGCACAGACATCAGCAATCACAGGAGGATACAGGCCTTGGAAAACGAGTTGTTCAGAATAAGAACGAGCAAGATTCACCTGCTGTCAAAGAGGTAGGAGTAATTACAGTAAGTGTACAAATGAAATCATGACAAACAAAAAGCTTTCATAAAGCTTCTGTTTTATCTTTTCAGCTTTTGCACACTCCAGCACATGTCTTGCCATCTGCTTCCTTCCTCTGTCCTATATTTATTAATTCATTGCTCATCTCCAAAGAGAACAAAAGGTAAGAAAAATTAAAGAACTCTCCTTAGTTATTGAAGTTATTTTAAATTATGTACATCTTTGTTTAAAATGTAAAAGCAGTGTTCCAACACTCTTCATTCTTCTATTGGCATAAATTAGTAAAACGCTTTATTGTGGCAAGATTTTTTTAAAACAGCTAGGGTTTTGGGAGATATAGGGACTGGCTGTTTAGTCTGTTGGCTCTTTTATTGCTGTTATTTTTGCTGTTGTTTAGTGTAACGTGCTTGTAGGCAAAATGTTGCCTTTGCTATTCAAACATTCTTCATTAATTTACTTTATTCCAGGGATTTAATGTTTTTAGCGGTGTTTCTTGACAGATGTCACATTCTCAACTTTACTTGATGTTATGATGACTTCTTGCATAATTCTTAGTTTACATTTCTGGATACACCAAGAAGTTAGCCCTTGGGCTTAATCTTAACTGTTCTTTTAGAACTCAAATTTCATTCCTAATTAAGCTACACAAGACGAGTGTATACTGTGAACACAGTTAGCTAAGCTTGACTTCCAATGCATTAATGCCAGTTAAATGGGGTAGTTTAATAGGTACCTGAAATGTATTGTAGGTTGCTCCTCCAAGATTGATGTATGCTTCCAGGAAAAGAATGCAGGCAGGGGGATTATGACTGTAGTCTTGTATTAGGATTACCATCTTGTCACTTACACTGAAGCCAATTAAATGCAATTTAAATCTTTAAAGTGTTTAATGGAACTGTCAAGCCAGAGGTGAAAATGAGCCATTGGTATCAGCTGCCATTCTGAATTCGCCAAGACCAGTGAGAGGATGGTTTACACTGCCAGGGCTTGCACAAAAGAAAACCCACCAGTTGGTGTAGTTTTTGCATGTGCATTATATTCTGCCGTAACAGCGGTATAATCAGTTCTGCGATGTTGTGTTGGCCAGTATTGCTGGCTTCCTTATTTGGTGATACCAGTAAAAGTCTTTTTGCTACATAAACAAAACACAAGCAAAAATCTAATACAAGGAATATGTAGAAATTTGCACGTAGAAGAATTTGGGAGTTCAGTGGCCTGTGTAAATATTTGCACATGTAGAGCTTGTACTTTGACACTGGTGATTAGTTTGACTGTGCGCTTAAAGTTACATATAAGAGCTGTAGGACTGGGCTCTTGAAGAATGACAAGAATATATCACTGTATAGATTAATTTACTTGTTAATGTTAAGTAGTTTTATTCTCCTTGTCAATATAATATTAACTTATTACACGTTTCACCATTTACATTTTATGAGTGGTTGATAGTTTGTATTAGAACAGATGATTTTTAGGAGACTAGTACTGTTCTGCCATGCAGGTTGCAGGTTTTAAGACCAAGGGACCTTTTTCAGATTTGAAAGAGAAGAATGGCCTTCTTGAATTTTGTCTCATCTACCAGTGTATCTGATGTTTCCGGTCCTGTAGGAGTGTGAGATTATAACTTTTTACATAATACTCATCTGCCTATTCTGACATGATGGATTATATTTGGAGAAAGAAAAAGATTTTGTCTGTTACATTTACTTAGAGGACAGCTGTTTGAAAAATGGCTTGTAATTGAAAGGGCAAGAGAAGTAGAGTAGTTGGTAAGTAGCTTAAGATTAAAAAACTAAGTAAAATCTAATGTTTACTGAGTTATGTGCATGAGAACTTACCTCTCTCCTATAGTATGCAATAGTATGGCATGTGGAAGTACCCATTAATTTCATTAATTGGGTTGTTTCCAATCATGTTCCTCTTACAGTGCTGAAGAACTTGCTGATGAAGTAGAAATGGAAAGTGAAAAAACAGAGGATGATTCAGATGAGGAAAGAGATGTTACTGAAATGGAACAAGAAGATACAAGTCCTATGGAATTATTAGGAGAGATGACATATAAACTGTCTAAATCCCAGGAAAAAGAGCTACGAAAAATAAGAAAAATGGACTACAGTTGGATAGCAGCTTTCTAAACAGACATCTTGTTTTTATACTGTAAACTGAAGTTTTGTAGATTAAATATTCTTCAAAAAATAATTCAAGGCCTTTGGCTATAAATTTTAATAGCCTCTACTTCCATAAGAAGGGAGAACTGGAGGGAGGGATTAAAGTTTTGAAAAGCTGGTTCTGCTCCTAGTTTATTAATGATTCTCTGTGACCTTAGAAAACATTTAGCTTGGGGATTTTTGTCTGTTTTCCTAACAGCCAGCCTAGCAGGCCTCTCACGCATCAGCTAGAGTTTCTATATATCACTTAACTATACATATCAGAGTGTACAGTTAGTTTGAAGTAGTAAATTTGAAGGCCTAAAAGTGAGTACGCTCTCCTGTGCTTTTGCAGTATGAAGGCAAGCTCATGGAAATTGCAGTCACTAAAAACTCCGAGGAAACAACATTTTGCTAAAAACACTTGGATAAAAAATAATGAAAATGGGAATGATATTGACTCGTGTTAGTGAAAGCCATACTCCCCCTCCTTTACTACTGCCTTGATAACAAAGCAGAGGACCCTTTCCTCCCTCTCCTTTTCTAACACCGTACATTGGAAGGCAAATAGTAGCAACACTTTTTACTTCTTGGGGGGGGGGCTATCCTACAACAAGGAAAATCTATCATTGCCATCCACGTATAGAAATAATTGAAATTCATCTTGACACCAAGGAAAGCAACTCCCCATGACTGTGCTGGAAGGTTTACGGCTCCCATTTTAACATGAATGCAAAGGTTTGCTTGTAGTAAGCAGGGCTGACCCCGGACATGGCATCATTCACCTCTCTGTTAAGCAGTTCACAGCCTGAAAGCCGGGGATGAATGACGTAGCATTACCTACAATATGACACAGCAATGACTTCACCTGTACATTTAGCAAGGAGGTACTTTGTACATTGGGGCTGCCAGGGTAAAGGTGTGGGATGAGTGAGTACTCTGTTCTGAACTCAGTTTTATTAGGAGGACAAATAAACTTTTTTTTTTTTTTTGACACTTTGCAACATGCTGGTAACCCTGTACTGCTGCAATGCATCTCTTACCTCTGCAGCCCATCACAAGAGGTAGGGGGTCAGCTACACCTGCAACCATCAGTCCTACTCACAGGCAGACCCCTCTCTGAGGGGTCTTAATCCCCAAGAAATGGAAAAGCTGCCTTTTAGCCGGGTGGGCTTCGTCCCCTGAAAGGACTCGGGTTCTGTAAGGGTCAAAACCAAGCTGGCACCTTACAGTCCACCCAGCTCCTGCTCTGCCAGGTCAGGAACAACAATGACATAATCCCTCGCTGTCGACTATGTTCCCTGAACCTTGGCAAGCCTTGCTCGCCGATTTTGATCTACCAAGCTTGTCCTTGTGACAGCCCAGGATGGTACTATTGGCAAGAGCATGTTATCTTTGTGTGTAATTGTCACAGGCAAGAAGCTTCCAGAAATAAAAAGCTTTTTTATGTACATAGCTACATGCCGTAAATGAAGTAACACCTACCAAACCAAAACACACACTTGAACAGGGGGAGGACAAATAAACCAAAGCAAAGACCAGATATTCTAGAATACAGCAATCGTTTGTAAGCAGCCACTGAAAAGAACTATTAAAAATAACTCCCCCAATAGGTCTGAGTGCTGTCTGAATCTAAGTAAAAAATTAGTTCAAAACTCATAGAGAAGTGGAAAAGTCTAGTGTACTCATTTTGTTCTGTAAATTTTAAAATCATGGATGTCAAAATATGAATGTGGGGAATATACACTGCAATAGACATAGCTGTGCACGAAGAGCCTTACTTAGAATTCATTTCATGCAACTTAGAGTGAACTGCTCAATGATAGCACATTGCACCCTCTTTATATTTCCTTCTAATCAGACATTATTTATAATAATACATAATTTATTGTTACAGTTTCAGACCAAATTGGTTAGGGTTAACTTCGTTACTTGGCAGCAAAGGGCTTCTGCAGCTTCTAATACAAGAAAGTTACATACCAGAGCTCTTCAGACTATTTATTACTTAGGACTGTGAGGGGCAACATCTTCTGTCATATATTATTTACACAAGACTAATATTACTATGAATTTTAAGGAAAGTTTTTTGTATATTTTAGGCATTTTGGTTTGTTGTTTACAGGCCTGTGTATAACAGAAAAATAATGTATTTTAAACCTCTAAAGGTTTTCAAAATTTGCCTGATAATTTATTTTTTATTTCTCTCTCTCAAAATTACAGGGAGGAGAGCAAGAAAACACAGTAACACTGTCATGACTACAGACAGTTTTCTGCTTTTCTGTTTTTCTCCCTTTTTATAACAGCTGTTTAGACAACCTTCTGGTATACATAGCTGAAAAGAAAAATCACAGCTTCCCCCCAAATATTATGCAATTTTTCTTTCCATCCATCTTATCTACAGATCTAGAACTGACTCAGCCTTTTCAGAACCTTGGATCCAATAGATTTTTCCCTAGATTAAAAGTTTCAACAGAACAAGTAGGGGAAATGTGTTAAGACTGTAATGGACAAATGACAGGTTTTGACAACTCTGAGGTTTTAAAAAAAAAAAAATAGAAAGTACAGAAAAAAAATTAGTAAACAGATTTCCCCCTCTCCACTCCCCAACATGCACTGTACTAGGAAAGACACACTGAAAGGTGTTTGTCTTTTTCCTTAAATAACATCAGACTTCAGCTCTGTGGAAAAACAAGTGGAAGTTGAGTAGAGATCTATATGCACGTTGTTTCCAAAACACTGGCTGCAACGCCTGGTATTGTTACTGTGTCAATAAGGCTTAAGTGCAGCTCTAAAGGGAAGAAGGAAATCTCAGTATTTGGTAGTGTGGGTTTTTTAAACTTCACATGCTCTTGTGAAAGTGAAGTGCTTTACTGGAAAGTAAACAGATAAGAAAAAGAGACAATTTAGATGCAATTTAGCATCTAAAGATGCAGTTTAGTTTTGTATTCAGGCTGTAGAGCAGTGTGTTAGGAACCTTTATCCAGGAAATACATAGTTGTGATGTTTTCTAACCTCTGTCTTTAGTAAATTTGTTTTGCTTTGCACACTAGGTTGAATGTACTGGGATAACAAAGAGAGTCCTCACTTTGTAGTTGTGTGTGTATGTTTTTTCTGCTCAAGCAGGAAATACATTTCTGGTTAGAGTTTTACTACATTTAGTAGGCTCCTTCTGACCAACCTTTTTGAAAATGTCTGAAAGATACTGCAACTACAACAATGAAGAATTCAGAGGGAGGGCTGCAACTCATCTCTCTGTGCCTGCTTTGAAATGTTTTATTTTTAAAACAGGTGTTTTCTGCCCTTCCTCAATAGTTCTATTTTTTTTTTTAAACTTTGTGTATCTCAGTGGCCGTGAAATTCTCCATATTTACTGCAATGCCCCAAGTCACACTTTAATTTGATTTTTGGCTTCTGCTTCTTCCTTCTAATGGCTTCTTTATAAGGATTTTATTATTCTTTATCAGAAAGATTTGACATAAAATAACATAGAGAAGGTGATTGAATTTAACATCACTATTTCAGTTACATGATAAATACAACAGGTAATAAAATACTTCTGCAAAATGTAGCTCCAAAACATGTCCTGGTCCTCGGTGGGCAGGCTTGGCAGGGAAGCTGTGTTAAAGGCTGGCATTAGCAAACAGAGGTGGCTATATTTTTTCAGTTGTTCAAGAATAGAGAAAAAATAGGAACAGCAGATTGTGCAGTGTGCTCTTGCATCACCTGGGTCTTTGTGTTTCACACCTATTTCTGCCTGACAATCATTTGGCTGTCTGACCTTGGGGAAGCCTCATTCAGAGATCTCCATCTGCCAGATCCCAGCGTGCAAAGAGCCTTTGAAAGCACGGGGTACCAGCCAGAATTAGAATCAGCAGAGAATAAGACCAAGGAAAACAACGACTTGAAATATAACACAGGGAGGCTTCAGCAGACATTCTAGTCTGCCCTCCTGCCCTGGAGCAGCCTGAGGTATACTTGTTCCTGACAGATATTTGTCTGCTTTTGCAAACCTCTGATAAAAGTCATGCTATGATCTAGGTAATCTGTTCAATACTCACCTATTCTGACAGTCACAGTTTTTCCTAATAAAAGCAATCTTTCTTTCCTGCAAAACAGATAATTCTATTCTTCCAGGTTTGTTGTCATCTTCTTTTTTGATAATCCTTAGAAAAAATAATGAAAGCATGCTACTCTGTTTCCGTTAAACAAAGAATCACCTCCTTTAACCTTTCATTTCTGCTTTTCTCTAGGGCCTTAGAAGCGTAAGAATTATCCTCCAGATCTTCTTTGGGCTAATTGCTTACAGGTCAAATATTGTTCTAACTGATTTATTATAATTTCAAAGGCAAATTTGGTCAGGGTTGTTTAATATTGACAAATGTTTCTGGATAGTCCCAAAGCCTGTTCTTTCTCTGTTCTAGCTTGTATTCCTTGTTGATTACCTTTAGGATCTGACAGAGTTGTTTTTGGCAATGGCAGAAGCAAAGGCAGCAATTTCTACCTCGGCGAACACCCTGGCATTGCACAGCAAGCACCGCTTCAGGTGTGGGAGCTCTGTGGATACCCCAGTTCGGATGGAACAGTGTGGGCATTAGTTTTGGCCTCTGCACAGCATTTCTTTGGGGAGTTAAGTAGTGGATTATAATTATGTAAACTGGAGTTTAGCCAGGGCAGCAGGGTCACTCACCTCTAAGGTTGCAAAAGACATTTAAATATTACTTGGAACAGCTCAGGATTTTAACTACTTTACTAACTTAGCACCTAAGGGAGAGAACTTGTCACAACGGAGTAACTTCACAAGATGAAATCATTATCAGATGGCAGAAGTTGTGAATTAAATTTGTGTTACTGGAAAGAAACTCAGCATGAAATCCTGACTCTTCAGAAATCATTGACAAAGCACCCTTTGGCTTTACAGTCCAAGGTCACAGAGACATACAACCAACAACAAGATAAAGTCCTAAATCTTAAAATACTGCTATGAACAGTGTTCTGAGTGCTATGTTCTGTAAACTACTTTTAAATAACTTCTTCTTAACATTGTTCATAACACACCAAATGAAGCCCTTTAGGTAAATAACAGGACGTGGCTGTGATGAAAAGTTGCCGCACAGCTCAGGGAACGCGTAGGTAAATAACAGGACGTGGCTGTGATGAAGAGTTACCGCACAGCTCAGGGAACGCGCGTATCAGCAGTTTCTGAGGCTGCAGGTTTCTCAAGTGGTTTAAACACACGGGCCACCATGGAAAGCAGCGTTCCCACCTTCCAGCTAACATCTGCTGCTGGCTTTGGCATCACCTGTGCCAACACAAGCGGTCACTGCCTTCGTGGGGAACCAGGCTGGGGGAAAAAAATCTGGCTTACAATGATACTAGATAATATACAAATAAATAGTTCAAGATGTTCACAGAACTACAGCCAAGTTCCACTGAGAACAGGGAAGGGCTTTTCTTCAAGAGGTTTTTGTAGGCTCAGGAGATGAGGTTTTAATGTTCCACACCCAAAATCCCACTCTATTCTCACAGAGCCTGTCCCTTGTGCTGGGACAGCCGCAGCCACACCTCGAGCATTCCTCAGAGGTGTTTGTTTGGGGCGAGACCTGAGACACCAGCTCCCACGCAGCAGCTCCAGGTTTCCCCTTACACTCTCTTCCTCCTCTCCCCAACTAATGGGCTAAATAAACAAACTTTAAATAGAGCACTGGCCTGCAGTTCAAAGAAAATACATTTAGATTGCTACTAGGATGGCATTAAACTGCTGAGGGGGAATCTTTTCTTGGCTTCTAAGATGAAATCAGTTACAGAATTTCAAGTTTTTTAACATGTGATGAAGTATCATTATTGGAGCCATGACAGTTGTCATCTGTTGACCTTTGCAGATACAGCTGTGTTGCTAAGAATTACGCTTATCTTTTAAGAGCAGACACTGCAGCCATAAACTCATCTAATTTCTTCATGAGAGCAGGAACAAAAGAATAGGTTTTGAGGTAGAAGGTACTACCCGGAAGAGGAAAATGTTTTCTCATCTATTCTTCAAAATGGCTTTCTTATACTGCTAACTCCACCTTAGTGCAGAATGTGAATTATCTCAGCCATAAAACCGGTTATCAGTTTCTGCTACTGATGCCTCAACTTCTGTTTGTTTGCAGCGCTACTTAGTTTATTATATTTTTAGATTTGAGCCTATGATCAAAGCTTCAGATATCTTGGTTATTTTATTTTCTTTAGTGACCAAAGGAGATTTAGTTTCTTCCCTAAACCGGTAAAACAAGCCAACAAACAAACAAACTCCCTGACATTATCCGACATGTCATCTCTTTCATTGTCAGCCACTTAGTTCACAAAAAATAAAGAAAAAGTAACTTGGCGCTCTTGTTTGTTACTCAAAGGCAATATGCAATTTGCACCAACAAAGTCGAGCGCTTCTGCACTGAAAGGCTTTGTTCAGGTTAAGTTTCCTCTGTGCTCTGAGCTTCCCCAGGGCCCTGCTCATCTCTTGCATTTGGTTCTAGTTCTTCTGAGGAAGAAATACAGGGGAAAGGAGAGAGATCTTTCACAATCCTCTTACTTTCCCACTTCAAACATTAATGTAGCAGGAAGATCAGGGGATTCATTATAATTATGTTAAATACGAGTTCCCAGTACAAAAAATAACTAAAATGTCAGAGATCTGACTTGGAAGAAGAATTGGGGTGGGTTTGTCATGGTCTGCTATATATGTTGCAACCGATCAGGAGCACACGCTGTGTGCAATCACGACTGCAAAGACAATGAAGTGCGAGTCCCAAAGTGCATCACTTCAGCCTCTTTATTTGTCACATGAACCGAGAGATGCTGCAAATTACTCATTTCCCATGTCACTTCAAAATCAAAGAAGGTCAAGTATTAAAAGTGTACTCTTACTACAAAGAGACTATTTAAACCCTGAAATATCCCCTACTGAAAAGAGCCCTTTTTCGCTTGGCATAGTGCAAACGAAAGCTGGATTTCTGAGAACTATCACATATGCTAGGTAAGGAAAACTTTCATAGTGCTTGCTCCATCATGTTATTTCTGGACTGCATATTCTGTGAGCAGTCTCAGGATACAGTGACAGTTTATCTTTCCTTTTCTATGTGAAATCCACTAGCTGATCTCAAGGATTTAAGGGAAAGAAAAGCTCATGGCACTTGCAAAATAAAAAACCACTTCTAAATCAACTGGTTTCGATGAAGCCAGAAAATCACCCTGAACGCACAGCAGTGCAAATTAGCTGGAAGCAATAAATAATGGCTTTCCAGTTAGCCTGCAAAGAATGTTCCAAAAACATTTCAGCTTTGAATAATTCGTTGTAAGTACAACTCCTTACAAAACAATTAAAGATGGGCTGGGATATACAAATAGTGGAGGTTTCCTACTGCCCTTCTCAGCTCAGTAATGAATCAAGCCGTTTGCATATTGAGGCAAAACAACCCAGTAGACCCTGAAGCAATTCTGTAAAGATATATGAGATATATATATATAACAGAAACAGGGTTGAGGTCTCAACTTAAAGCCGGCTACCAGTTCAAGTATGGACATTTCAAAAGAGAGAGCTGCCTCTTTACAAGAAAAAAAATATTCACAAGTTCTCAAGTGTATTTTTCATACTACATACAACTGCATGATGTAGAATACAGAAATCCTACATTTAGAAAAACATATTTTAAGCAGTTTTATGCTTAACTCTTTGTTAGTCAAGCATAAATGAATCTGCAGAGACTCACAGGTACCTGCTCGGATTGCAAGGTGTCAGCAAGGAAGGGAACTGCAAAGGGGAACTGACCAAAAAAAGAGAAACATGCCTAAAAGCTTTTGGAAAAAGGAAAAAAAAAAAAAAAAAGGTTCTATGCACAGCAGGTGTTGCTTTATTTTGTGGCTTTGGACTTTGTTTGATCTCCAGTAGCTACTTTTCATCTACCTGAAGCACTCATGTCTCTTTTCCAGACGAATCATCTGGTGCCAAGCCACAGACTC
>NW_010115824.1:35249-42366 GCF_000699245.1 Pterocles gutturalis | reverse complement strand
GATGCTCATGGTGACTCTCCCCTTGCCAACCACTCATCTCGGTTAACTGTCTGTAGTGTAACCTCTCATCCAACAGTGTTAAAACTGACCAAAGGGCTCAGAAGTTATTTGGAAGGGGAGGTGAGCGAGACACACAAGAGAAATTGTAGGAAGTTTCATTTTTCTGATGGAATCAACCTAGAAATCAGTTCTCTCCTAGTCCGTCATGCCAAATCAGCGAGACAGCTGCTGTGCCTTTCCCCGGCAGTCATGCACTCAGCCATCCGCGGTACTGGGCGACGGGACAAGATCCAGATGATCATGCACTAACACACAGGGACCAGAATCTCACATCAAGACCCCGCTGACCTACGGACTTTAAAATACATTCAACAACAACAACAAAAAAATCTAATTAATTCAGTCTAGTTCAGAATCTCAAAGAATAATTAAAAAAAGCAGAATGAAGGCTTCCTGCAGCCACATCAAATGGATTTGTAAAGTTACTAAAATTTTGTAATCATTCTATTTACAGTGTTAGATTCAGGTTAGTATGAAGACATTCAATCAGAGACAACCCAAAAACTTTAGAAGTGCAACACAGCAGATCACACTATAGAAAACACTATATAACAGATTAGGTTTGACTGTGGGCAACAAGTACTCTTGTTTTTTTTTTTTAAAGGAAAATTTCTATTGGTGTCAGGCTGTAGGTTCTGTGAATTTGGAGCAAGCTATTAAGAAGATAATTAAAACAACAGAGATCAAAACACAGAATCACAGAATGTTAGAGATTGGAAGGGACCTCGAAAGACCATCTAGTCCAATCCCCCTGCCGGAGCAGGACACCTAGATCAGATCACACAAGAACGCATCCAGGCGGGCTTTGAATGTCTCCAGAGAAGGAGACTCCACAACCTCTCTGGGCAGCCTGTTCCAGTGCTCTGTCACCCTCACCGTGAAGAAGTTTTTTCTCATATTCAAGTGGAACCTCCTATGTTCCAGCTTGAACCCATTGCCCCTTGTCCTATCACTGGATGTCACAGAGAAGAGCCTGGCTCCATCCTCCTGACACTCACCCTTTACATACTTATAAACATTGATTAGGTCACCCCTCAGTCTCCTCTTTTCCAGGCTAAAGAGACCCAGCTCCCTCAGCCTTTCCTCATAAGGGAGATGCTCCATTCCCTTCATCATCTTTGTGGCTCTGCGCTGGACTCTCTCCAGCAGTTCTCTGTCCCTCTTGAACTGAGGGGCCCAGAACTGGACACAATATTCTAGATGTGGAATAAAAACAGATATAAACAGATGAACGTAACTGGACAGCAGATGCTAAAGAGCGCTCTTACAGAGAAAATTTATGAGACTACAGTAAATCTGCAGAAAATAACTATCAGGTCTATGTTGATCAATCTCAAACCGATAATCACAGGAATAAAAATTAAAACAAACAGGGATCTTAAAAAAAAAAAAAAAAAAAAAAAAAGAGAGAGAAGAGTTTTAAAGAGAAATAAAGGGTCTCCGAAGCAAGATATAGATATCATCTGGGAACTGTCGGTTTTTGTTTCTGTTTTAATTTCCACATGTAATCAAGCTCTGGCCATCATGTCTGTG
This sequence comes from Pterocles gutturalis, assembly GCF_000699245.1. NCBI lineage: Eukaryota > Metazoa > Chordata > Aves > Pterocliformes > Pteroclidae > Pterocles > Pterocles gutturalis. The sequence goes on along the minus strand of NW_010115824.1, from coordinate 40,773 downwards.
GTGCTCATAACTGAAGTGCAGTTTGCATTTTCACAAGCAAAGCCCTGGCAGGAATAGCGAACTTCAGTTGTTTTTGAAGCAGCCACGCTTCTCCCATTCACAAGTACTTGCTGATCAAACAGCATGCTATAGACATGAAGCACTCACAGCTACTCGGTACTGGATATGAAATGAAATGTGGAACAAGCCATTGTGCTCCATTTAATGTGCTAAGTACTCATTCACAAGAAAACAGAATTGAACTGTAGAAGTGGGCTACTTTAATGAAGGAATTTAAACCATACAGTTGTTTTAGACATCTTTTAAAAAAGAAACCACATCCATACTAATGTGAACATGGCTCTGATCAAAATAAAGTTTTAAAAATGAGCAGCTGAATAGACCTTGGAAAACTAAATCTTTTTATGACTCATCTGTCCTTAGGAAAAAAAAAATCTGTCCACTTAGCGATAGGGATTAGGTTAATTTTTTTAACATTTTACTGAAATAATCATGTTAATTGTAATTTTCTTTCTTCATAACAGCTGTACGCTCAGATCTATAGAATTTAGTAAGAATGAAATCAGCAGGGTTCCACAGAAATGATCGCAGAATCTTGAGGTGTTGGTATTTCTCAATAAATTAGAAGAACAGGGAATTTCATCATAAACATTAAATTTAAAAGGGTTTTTTTAAGTTGAACAGTCTACCTTTTTATTAGTTCCAGTCAACATTAATTATTTCTTAAGTAGAATCTCAGAGGTACAAAGCAGCTTTTTTTTATCCTGCGTTCATTTTCCAAATTCAGTTTGACTATTCATTAATGAGATCACACCGCAATGAAAGAAATGTGAACCAACCCATTGCACAAGTTTGCTAATCCTGTATTTACTACTCGCTCAAACTATCAAAAAGGTTCAGCGTTTCATGTTCGTAAGGAAAAATTACCATAAAATGAAGGAAATATATATTTAAAGAAAGAAAAATTAGGCTATTAGAAATCTGTGGAAAAACTTGAACAACTGGGAAATGCTGAAGCACTCTGTAGGAAGGTGTTATTGAGAAAGAGTCAAAAAAAGTAGGTATTTCTGCTGCTATTATCTGTAAAGCAAGAGTGAAATAGTGCTTTCTTGTGCATATTTCAGATCAGAGGGGTTGAAGGGCATAGGCAAATATTATATTGGTCTAAGTTTTTCCAGGGAAAAAGGTTACCGTTGCTTCTTCTGCCTCATGCTATGGGGGGTGGCTGCTGCTTAAACACAGCCCAAACGTCGCCTGGGCAAAGCGGGGTTTCTCCATGGTCGCTTGGTCGCTGTCACAGGCCAAGATGAGGGTCAAAAGCACTGAAATGTGTTGGGTTTTTATGCTCAGGGCCTCTAAGGCCAAATACACATTTCAGATACAGCACAGAGGGGACTCTGTGAACATATTTGTCTTTGCATTTTGTTGTCACACTGATGGCGACAAGATCCATCTTAAAAGCAATTTACTGGAAGCTCCGTATTTTTCCTTGTATGGCTCTATGGGTAAGTTACAAACCAGAAGACAACAGCATCAGGAAAAAAACCTGACCAAAATCCAAGCCAATTTCCCATCCACCTCCCCTCAATTTGTAGACCAAGAATATTTGTCATTTGAGATTATGGGCTTTGAAGAAATAAGGTTTGTCAACCGACTGTGTTCATTTGTTCACTTCGCTAGCCCCTCATGAGAGGGGTAAAAACCAAACATGAAACAGCTGTGTTTGCATTTAAACAAACATTAATTAATTGAAGTAATGAGTAACCTCAAAAATAGTTCAGAAAGTTCATAGCATCCTTCAAATACTTGTAGACTATTGGATTTTAGCTAATTTAATTACATATGTAATCTTTTATTACAACAGTACCTGGAAACAAGGAGGGGAAGGCACATCACATTTGTACATCTAAGTATAATGGACAGAAATAAAAGATAAAATGCGAGTTAAATACTTTGAAAAGTTTTCTTGACAGTAAATCTAGCTTCAGCTTCAAGCTTCCAGGGGACACAGTTCAGTTACACTTCTGCTCTTTCAAGAAAAAAAGAGAGGAAAAATATTGCAGAAGTAACCTGAAGCTGTGTCTCCAGCTTACTCCATTGCTCCACCTCTTGCAAATCTACTGATACACCCAATAGACCTATGAGCAGATGTTAGTATTTACAGCATATTCTCTTAAGAGAAACATGCTAAGGCCTAACCGATAGCTTAGAGGAGGTATGCAGACACTGCCTGGAAGCCCACAAATGGTTGTGAAGGATACTCAGCACCCATTACTAATACAATACTTTTCCCTGGCTGTGCTCAACTGGAGAAAATGAAAAGACAATAAGAAAGGAAGAACTGATTTTAGACATGCAGAGTACATCTTTAAAGGAATTTGACATATTGACGGTATATTCCATAGAATAAGACAAGAATTTCTTCCGTATCCTTTATCAAATGTCATCCCTGGGATGCCAGATATCACTGCTTAGACAGATTTTACTAACCACTTGTTCCATTAAACTCTTTCAATAGTGTACATTGTTGCACTCTGGAAAAAATTGGTCATTTTGAAAGAGGAAATGCAACTTTTAGAACTATTTCTTTTTTAATTAATCTACTTTTCTGAACAACTTAGCCAAAAGAAGTTACTAGGAAACTGTCTTCTATTTGTTTCACTTAAATTTTTTGTCCATAATTAATTTATATTCCTATAATAGTTGAGCTACTTATTTCTGACTTTCTTCTACAGAAATTATAATTAAATAAATCCATAAATACAACACAGGGCACCATTCCATGGCAACGAATCTTTTTCTTCTCAGCATTTTCCCTTGTCTGTAGTTTCAGCAATATCAACTCCCAACTGTGTGCTAACAAGAGAAATCAGGGAACTCTGCAGTGCGTATGCCCAGAAACCACAGAGCTATATGGCAGGCAAGTGGAAAACATGTATGTCCTCCATCAATACCATGTTTCTGGACTGTTCATTTATTTGCTAAGTTCCACTACTACTTAGAAAATAAAACAAAGTAGGTAATCAGACCCCGATGACATACACAGAACATTTATGATTTGTTTGGTTTAATTTTTCTAAAACTCTGGAGCAGACACCATCAGTGGCCAGCAGGACTAGGGCAGCGATCGTCCCCCTGTGCTCAGCACTCATGAGGCTGCACCTCAAATACCACGTCCAGTCTTGGGCCCCTCGCTACAAGAAAGACATTGAGGTGCTGGACTGTGTCCAAACAAGGGCAACAGAGCTGGTGAATGGTCTGGAGCACAGGTCTTATGAGGAGTGTCTGAGGGAGCTGGGGTTGTTTAGTCTGGAGAAAAGGAGGCTGAGGAGAGACCTTGTCGCTCTCTACAACTGCCTGAAAGGAGGCTGTAGGGAGGTGGGTGCTGGTCTCTTCTCCCAAGTAACAAGTGATAGGACAAGAGGAAACAGCCTCCGAGTTTCACCAGGGGAAGTTTACATTGGATATTAGGAAAAATGTCTCCCCAGAGATCTGGAAAAACACCAAAACAAACCCAAACCAATGTGCATACATGCATGTTCACAATTACAAACAATCCCCATTGAAGCCCATTAAGTCAGTCAAATGGAAAAGTGGTGCAGATAGTACCCTTTTACTAAGCAAAAGTCTCAACTGAACAAACATATACATAATCTTTCTCAGTTCATGCTCATTTAAGGTAATCAAGCATGTAATTATATTTGTACTTTGTATTTCCCAAGGTTGCGTTGGCTTAAAAGAATTTACAGCTTTGAAATAGCAGTGCATATCTAGGGATGCTTTTTCACATTTTCCATTATAAATGTACCTCTCTATCTCTCTGCATGTGGAATGAATCCTAGTGAGGTAACATCTAGCGCCGGTTCTCAGTCATGAAAGATATAGTTTACCTCATGTCCCTGGGCCACACTGTCTCCATGTAACACACATATTATCTAACACACTGACTCAGCAGAAGCAGCTATCTACTGCAGTAGTTCCTAAACCAGAAGCTAAATCCTGGAAATACAGTGGGACACCTGCAGCATTGAATTCGGAGAGGGCTCATGCCCAGAAATGATATCATGCGTCCACAAATCCAAAAGTGAGGTTGCCACCAAAAGGATGAGGACTCTTGCTCCATGGCACTGAAATCACATGTACTTGGGTATTAACTCTCTGCATCCTTAGGGAAGGTAGCACAAGATGTCACCACACAATATTTCAGCAGTGAAGGAATTTATGAAACGTGTAGCTGTGAACAATTAGAAAGAAAACCCTCTCTCTGAAAAGCCTCAGTTTGTGTCAAGGACTTACTAAAGGCTCGTTTCTTGGGATCATTTAGAAAACCATCAGCGTTACTGCACCATTTGAGGCTTCTCTGATAGTTAAGTCAAGGATCATGCTGAGAAACTTGATTAATGTATCACAATGCTGAAAAGCTTTTAAACCTACAGCCTTTTAAGAAAGATGGGGATCAAAATATTCAGTGTTTACATAAAGGATTATGGAAATGTGTAATGAAGGAGGCTCCTTGTACTGGGTGCCAAAGGCCTCTCACTGCATATCCAGTTGGAGACACCTACGCTTAAAAGAGCAGCAATGCCTCCAAGGACACTGGTGATGTTTCTATATACACATTTTTCACTTTCACTTCTGGAGAAACTAAACTGATCCCAATTTATGATCACGAACACAGAAAATATAAAAATAGTGCTAGATCAGAATTACCACGTGAAATTAGACAGTTTTGAGGCCAGAGGTCCCAAAAATTAAAGCAAAAAAGCATGATCCACAACTATTTACACTACTGAGAATGCTGATCTCACATGGGAACAAAAATATTACTGTGGTATACCGAAGCAGTTTAGAGTCTAGGTTAATATTTTGTAGTTTTTAATTTTTCACCCATGGTTTTTCCATTCATATTTTGCCATGTGAAATATTTTGTCTTTTAGTAAATCAAACCTGAAACCATGACAAATTTTGCCTTAATCCCAGGAATATATTTTCAAGATCAAAATCATATGATTTAAGGGTCATTTTTATTCCTTAACCATTACTTCAGAAATGTCTGGTCATTGAACCAGTCACAAGTCATGGCACTTTTCTCCTGCTGCCAGCACCTAAACCGATGAGAAAGCTGACACAGCAAATACACTGTGGGTTGGATCGTTTACAAAAGGGGATCTTTCGTGCTTAGCAATCCTCACAGTTGTGCAGAGAAAAGACAGCTTGACTAACCACAAAAAACAAAACAACTCTTGAGTAATGCACTGTCTTCATTTTAGTTCTCACATGTCCACTTTAACATGTTTTTTTTTTTCATTTTTTCCTTTAAGTTTTCATAAGCCATTTATTTATTTTAATTATTTTTCCAAAGAATGAACCACCCACTAGATAAAGTAAGGAAACTGTTTTTGCAGTTTCATTGGGATATATTCCCACAACGACCTCCAGGGCCACAGAAAGGACCAAAACAAGAAACAGAAACAATCCTTAATAATTTACTTCCCAGAAAGCATACCTTGAGCTGTGTGGCCTC
>NW_010115824.1:22948-35235 GCF_000699245.1 Pterocles gutturalis | reverse complement strand
GAAGCATCTTTTAGACTGTCTCAAGGTGCAACTTTTGTCCTAGATAAAAGTTGTCTTTAGAAAAAAACACTGTAAAATATCTGAGATGGAGAAATCATAAAGTATGCCTTACACTGAGAGCTTTTATCTTAAATTTGTGATCTATGACTAAAGGAATATACCATTTTTCCTATTAAAAAATATGGTTATACCAAGGATTTTACACCATATTTGACTTCCAAAGAGGAAAGACATTCAGAGATTAACAACATACACAAATCTTTTCATACTGACAAACTGCAACTAGGTTAGATTAATCACAAAAGTAGCTTTAGAGTCTTTGGGGCTAATATGAAACAGGAAAAGTACTTCCTTCCTCTGGTTCCTGAGAGTTGACTTCCTTCATGAGATGACATATTTCATATGGCTGGGCAGGGAAGCAGCTCTGCTGTCCTCGGCTGCACCACACAGCCATCCTGACAGAAGATACATTGTGGAGGAGAAAAGGAGAAAAAAAAAGAAAAAGCAGAAAATACAAATTCACTTGTCCACTGCTGAAGGAGAACAAGGGAGCGATGACTTGCATTAGGCTCTGGTTGTTAAAAACAATTTTAATTTTCAAGTTCTTCTGACCCTTACACAAAGCAAATTATCCCTCAGACAGAGCCACTAAGGAGTTTGACACGTGGGAGAATCGGACTGTGCATCGGGGTTAATAGAGTTCATGTTATTCCCCTTGGATTGGACTCCAGCAAGTCTGGCAGTCTGAAGAAATAAGTCAGTCTGAAGGCAGGCAGACATGTCTAAGGGAAACTAAAGAGATAAGAAGAAAGCACAATGTCTAAATTGGACTCCTTAGACACTTAATTTTTATTTCTGTTTTTAAGACTCCTCTCTTGGGCTGGCCCGGGAAGGAACACATCTTGCTGAAGACTTGAGTCTCTGTAAGTAGAAAAAAAATATGGAGGTTTAAAGGAAAAATATAGAAATGTTAACAGCACTGTGTAACAAGGAGTTAGACACTAAGAAGAGACATCTAGTTGTTACTTCTGACTGGGATTCTGCCCGAGATGGAGGCTTGGGGCTGAGGGGTGAGGTTCCCCTGTTCTGAGAGGAGCCTTCGCCCATCTAAGTCACCCACTCAGGAAGACAAAGTTATTTATCTGCCAAGCGTACATCACTGCTGGTGCCATTACCAGTGTAACGGCAGCCTGGAAAGTCAAATACTTTTGCTACCTCAGCTCCTGACCACAAGGAACTAGAGTATGAAAGGAAACCATTTTTGTCTTGTTTTGTTTTAAAACCTAACCAGGACCTGACCCCACTTAAAAAACTTCAAGTCTAAAGAGCATTTTAGTAAAGAGTTATAACAGAGGCAAATATAAGACTGACTGACAACTACACTCATGTCTTTCCCTGCGGAGGCATGGAGCTTCTTATAAGAACTGCAGACATAACGGCTCCAACAGATAGCTTAGTGGGAATGCTTCACAAAATCAAAGCCATTGTAACCTTTTCAGGAAACAGAAACATTCAGCTCACACGAGTTTGGACTGAGTGAATTTCAAGAGCAAAATGAATTTCAAGAGCAAACAATCTGCAGAACCAGCAATTTTCACTGACAGAATTAAGGGTCCCGCTGTACAGGACGGTCACATCACAGACAAGGCTTTGAGCTATTTTGTGATTCAATCAGCACGAAGGTAGTAATATTACTGTCCACATTTTTCACTAGTTAACACTGAACTCTTATTTTGAGGATGAAATAAATTGTCTAATGCTTGGATCAAAAAATCAGGATTATCACAGGACCTTGTTCAACTCTTGTCTATACTGATAGACTCTTACAGTACAATATGCAGAACACATAGATTTTTATAGTATGAGCAACCCCATTTCTCTTTTTGATTAATTTTTTTCAGACTATTTTAAGTTGCATCATAAGCATGATATTAAACAAGCAATTGTTCAGACAGCAGATTAATCAATTAAGCATAAAAAACCGGGCCTGTAGTTTGGGGTTTTTTTGACTCTTACCCATAGGAACGATGCAACCAGCAACAAGAGTACGATCCCAAGGGACAAAATTATATTATATAGGACTAGACCATCCAGATACTCAAAACTGAAATACCTGGAGAGACATCAGACTATAATCACACTACAATCACACAGCAGGTAAGGTGTGGAGAAGACTGCTTTTATAATTCTTTGCAGAAGTAGAAGGAATTAGCAATAATTAGCAGCAGTCCTTATTCCGAAACAGCAAACCATGTTTTCTTTCTGGCAAGCAGCTAAATTATGAATGTTGGTAAAGCATACTGAGTGTACTAGGAGTGGAAAACAGATCACCACCCATGTCTTATACAGGCCCGCATTAATTTTACTCCTTTGAAACCTAGTTTGAATTAAGGACTGCATAAAACTTTGATGTAAAGCAAATAATTGTTCTGCTCAAAACACAAGCTGGCTTTCTGCTTTGAAGATACGTGGCAGTAAAGAGCGGGAAGTCACAAATTATTTCCATGGGAAACATATGACTCCCCAGTGCTCCTATCATTGCTCAGACATCTACTCCTGGGTCTTCTGATTACGTTGTGAAAGGATGTGAAACCCCAGAAGTATTATTTCTTGTATATTTTTACATATCATGAGCACAATGAATGGGATTGCTCCCAGGGGCAAATCACAGAGCACGCTTACTGCTGGCATCAGAATGCACTAAACCCAGGTTTTGATCTATTAAAACAGACTATTTACAGCTAAGGTTTCCTTTCTGAAGAAACTTCCCCTCCTGAAATCTCAATTTTTTGCACATTTAGAGTTTGACAGTACATGAGGATGCACCATTATGCATGGTGCACATATTGTGGTTTTGGTACTAAATAGCAAAAACTGATAGAGGATAACCTGTTTTCCCTTGCACATGTAGCTCTCCACCAGAGAAAACCACCAAAACTTATCTGAGAAACCCACTCTCCCTGTTTGTAGAGGCCCGAGTAGTTTCAGTACTTATTAAAAAAAAAAAAAAAATTGTGTTTCTAATGCTGTAGCAAATAAATTGAACGAAAATCTTTCATTCACCAAAAGGCAAAACCAACACCTGACTAACTTTAGCAGAAGACACGTAAGAAAATGTATTCTTACAGCTTTAGAGGCAGACAGATCCAATCTTTACTGGATTTTATCCTGTTCTGAAGCTTTCATCATGCACCTCTCAAAGTGTATGAATATCTTGGCAAAATATTCCTGCTCAGTGCCTCTCAGCAATACGCAGCCATTTCGCAGCTGCTGTCCGTCATCCCTGCATTTTTGGCAAGTGTCTGTACGATGTGACAAATAACTTTTGGCCCATAATATCAATTCTACAAAAACACTTTTTTAATTGTCATTTGAGAATCCCTTCTTATGTTGGCATCTGAAATCACTTGAAACTAATATTATACATATATAACTCAGAAAATATTTACCTTCAGTTTTAAGCTTGTCTTTTTTTTTTTTTTTAATTTCTAGTCCATATTATTTAAAAAAAAAAAAGAAAAAAAAAGTAATTTCTCTGAAAGAGCATAAACAGCAGCTAGGGGTTCATTCCAGACCATATGCAAGGCAAAAGAGCACGTTAGCTCTTTTGGAAGCAAAAATAAAGATCATGTGAGGCATGTGCCAACTTTCCGTAGATAACTAATAGACAGCGACTTGACTTCCTAATTGCATTTCTGTTTTTCCAAGGGCAGAGGAAAGAGAAGAGCTTCAAGGAAATGAAACTTTCCAATTACAAGTATCAGCATCTGTGCTGAGAAACATGACTTTTTCTTTTTAAGTACAGAAATAGTAGCAAATATTGTAACAAGTGATCCTGAGGTAAGGGGAACCACATGAATTTTCTGGTTCACATAGACATAATATTTTGGAGTTTACAAATCCTTGTATGAAAAGTCATAGTAAGCCCTCCTGATGTTGAATAGGCACTGGAGCAGGCTCCTCAACGGCTAATGCATCCTTGCTACTCACAGCCTCTGAACAAGCAGATGAAGCTGCTCTCCAGCACGTTTCTTCTCTGTCAGTGGCTGCGTGGAAGACACATATTCAATGGCTGAGGTGAAGTTCATTGTATTAAATTAAGCATAGACTAGGTACACTGCAGATGGTGGTTTATACATCGCTGACCTCATATCTACATCCTTTTAATGGGCATAGAAAGGTTTTACTGAACCCTGCGTCTCTCTTTAAGGAAGTATTTCCACTATTTTGTCAATAAACTAGTATTTGAAGCCTAATAAAATATAATGAAGACTGATTTTTCCATCAAAAGTAGCTTAAAAATGTCCAGCAATAGATACACTATGCCAGGACTGTGGCATAAGAACTGAGCCCTGTGTCACACTGCGTCTAGAGACGCGATGCTCCAAGGAGGATGAAGGGGAAAACGGTGAAGGTGCGGACAGGAGCTCTGAGCCATTTCTTCGGGAATCCTTTTAAAGTGCTACCACTTCAGTGGAAGCTCAGGGGAGGAACAAGCTCAAGCTAGGAGATCAAGCTAAAGATGATCAGCAGTATGAATGTCAGAATAACTTTGAAAGTTGTCTGACTGCTAGTTCATAGAGAACCTTTGTATTCACTCTGCTAGAGAGCAGGACAGCTGAGATTTCCACCTTGTTGGTAGTTATTAAGCCAAACTTTTCCAGAATCTGCCAGATTTTTGTTGCTTTTCTGCAATGGGTGATGAACAGCAATCTGTTCTCAAAACATGTGGGCTTCTTTTAGAGTGTTGGTTATTGCAGATAATTTTTCTTGTGTCCGCTCCTACATCTCAGCCAGTCAACAGAAGCTAGGCTGTTCTGAAGAACTTCTTCTGTGCATATTTTTCACTTGTAGTCTCTCAAACTGCATCCTGGCTTCTGTTTAACTCAGGAAACAGAAGCAATTATGAGCACTATTACAGGCAAAGAGAGAAATAATTGTTTGAGCTGGAGTGCCATTAGGTTCATAAAGCTTAAACCATTCCAGTGAGTGCTCCCTGTCATTCCTTGTATGTGAAGCCTAACTTAAAAGAGAAACTTGTACTTGCAAAAAAAAAAAAAAAATCTAAAAATCCTAACTCGATTATTACTACTTCACCTCAAACAACAAATTGTTTCCTACCCAAGGAGATAAGTTACTGTGTTCTGCAACAGCTGTTTTGTGACTTAATCATCAGAATTCAGGTTTGTGATTTAATGCAATTCAAAATATATATTAGTAGTAAAACCTGTCTTACAGTGAACAACACAAGTTTCCCAACCCTGTGAGTAGAACTTCTATGCACGTCAGCAAGAATCAAGTCTGCAGTGAGAAAAGTGGACTGGTATTCTGTGACCAGCTATAACCGCCATTCTGATAATACTTTACTACTAAGACAAGCAATGCTTTTAGTTCTTTCTCATTCCTAAAGGCAATAGTCCACACGGGGAATCTATTTGTGTAAAGTGCTTGCTGCAATGGTTTAAAATGAAAGTTTACTTGAAAAATAAAGGTTTGGGCCTCAAATCAAGAGCTTTATCAGATCTGTGGCATCCAGCCTTTATGTTTATAACCTTCTTATTCTAACAATTAACATTTTCAAAATCTGAAATGAAAGATGAGTGGTAAAGGCAATATTGTTTTATCTTTCAAATGATGGAAGGTCCTGGACAGGTTTCTCTGTTTTCATTAGACAGTGTTATCCAGGTGAAGTGATTTCAGAGGGTGTTTGGTTTTCAAGCATACAGAACCACCTGCAGGTACAGTTTGAGTAGAATGATATTTTACATTGAAGAGTAAAGCTAAAGCAGGTAAAAGCAAGTCATTTCTCCATCCCGAAGCACAGTGTGTGTTGATAAGGGACTTTCTTACAAGGAGAGGAAAAAACCCCAAAACAAACACACACATAAAGAAAAGGCTGTCGCCACTTAGGAATTGCATGAGTACCTTTGCTAAAAGAATTTAAAATAAGTGCAAGATATCGTAAAATCGTTACCTTTACTAGTGCTCTGATGTGCCACATATTTCTGTTTAATAGGAGCATCTGTGTGAAGTGTTTGGAACACACAAATCCAATTTTAATACTTTACAAATTTCTCAAGGAATGAACACAGCTGTTTCAAGAGTCAGTTTTACGTTTTTCACCACGAAAAAAAAAAAATACAGGTATAATGTCAAATGTCCTCTGTCAGCTTCTCTGAGACTAAAATAGGGAGACATTCAAAACAGCCGTGGCAAGGCTCCAGCAGTGGTAGGAGGAAAGCTTTGCCGTGCCTGCCAAGAATCTCAGTGATGGAGAGCAGAGAGCTGAACTTTGCCTTAGATAGTGGCTGACAAGCCCAAAGGTCTGTAAGGCTTTCATATTTTCATTTGGCTTTACTTACAAAAATGTAAACTCAGTGGGAGTCTAGGGAAAAAAAGAAAAAGCTTTTGCTGTAAATTACTAATTCATACTGTGTTAAGCCAGTAGCTACCGGTCAGCTCTTGCTATGGTACCCAGCTACTACAGATTTCTTTTTACATACCTTCTCATAAAGACATTTTTCCCCCCTATATTGACTGATAATGGTGCCTTTATTTATCCCTTGACCTAAAGGACACTTCTTGCCAGAAATAGCCGAGAGAAAGACTCATGTGACATGCCTCACATTTGTATTTCAGTGCCAAAGTGTTTAATCTTGCTGGTGAACATCTGAGTGCACACAGGAGACCCAACACCTTCAGCAGCCACCTTCTTAAGTTACCTTTGCCAAAGGACAACTGATTTATTCTTGGAGGGGTTTTATTTCCTTAATTGTTTGGTTTGTTGCTATTCTGGTGCCTTGATATGACATAACCTTCATTTGTACCATTTCATTTCCATACGTCTTGTACCCCCCAAAATACAAATCAGCAGGCTGGGACTATAGCCTGAAGGAAGTTTTGTTCTGAATTTGGTTTAAACCACAGAACAAACAGCTTCAACCAAAATAAACAGATATTCCTCTTCACTTGAGTAAAAAAAACCAAATAAGTTGTTTGGGGTTTGACATTTAAAAACATTTCCATGTTCTGCTTTGCAGGATTACTTTTGTTTAGGCAATGTTGGTTTTTAAGTCATACTTTTGATAAAACTCAATATTTTGGCTTTCCCAAAATATATTTTGGAGTGTGTGTTCTTTTGCTGTTCATTTTTCTTGTTTTTGCCAAGAACATTAGTGTGTTTGAGGCTCAGCAAGACCCATGGTTTGTTTTTTTTTTCCTTCTCAAGAAATCTCTTTTTTCCCCCAATTTGGTCACTGAACCAAAATCTAGTTTTATTGCCTAGATGGAAAGTTTGCTTTAGTTCTAGGTCATGAATCTGCAAAGGCATTTAGGTGCCTAACTCGATATGGACAACAGGAATCTGTACATTTCGCTGAGAAATGTGCTGATTATTTTTTGCTTTCTCGGGGAGCACGGTGCTATCAGGTTGGATTCTTTCCACCTGTCATTCCCTGCCCCTCCCTGCAAAGGAAATACCATGAAATTTTTCTCCAGAGGAATACGTTGGATTTCACAGATACTGGAAGCTGCCCTTTATGATCCCACTAATCTTCCTGCCCCACAGAATACAAATGGGCTGGGCCGTCCCAGGCTGGGTCTCTTCTGTGGGGAGCTGGAAGGCAACCTCACAGCTCTGTAGATTGTAGCAGCTCCCAGAGGCAGCATCTTACACACAGGCTTCTCCTCTCCATAAAAGCAATGGGGTGGACATGCCAAGGGGCATCAGATGTGCTGCATCCTATTTTCTGCCTGAAAATTGAAGGGAAGCCATGAAAGCTGAGTTTTTGAGACAAGTGGGCTACTGTAGCAAGGAGGCCAAAGTGTTTTCCCACAATAAAGCACAATATCAGGGTTCCTCCCACAGAAGCTGAAGGGGGAGATGCCCCTGCACGTGCTATTAGCCAGCTACCCAGTGAGATGGCAGGGCAGTGGGGAGAGGGGATCTGTGTAAAGTGTTCCTGTGTGAATAAAGAAAGGGGATTTATAAACTGCAGAATTGTCCATCACATGAGTTTTGTTTCCTTTTCAGCTCTAATCAAGATTTTTATGGCAAAAGCAACAAGAACATTGCTTGCTGCTCATGATGTGATACTTCTGCTGCACAGAATGAACCCTCAACACATGCCAGGTACAGCACTGCACTCCTGACTGCAGGTTAAACAAGAGCATCTCTCACACACATCCCATATTTCAAGATAGTTGAATCCTACCTTCTTCATTACGCTTATGTTCACATGTACACTGTCAGTTCACATTTCCAGCCTTACAGCTGACCTCTGATCATTGTATATTTTTGTTGTCAATGTCAAATCAGTAACTGCAACCACAACCTCCATCCAGGAAATACATACAAGTTGCTTCCTCTCTATTAGTAGTCTTGAGAACATTACTAATCCTCTTACCTGTCTGCAAAGTGATATAAAAGTAGCATGATACAATACAAACGAGTTAGCCCTGCCATGGTAATATTTCATGGGTTTCAGGTCTCTTTAGCTCAAACTTAATGTTCTCACAAGAACTGAAGTACCTTAAAGAGTGCCACAGATAGTTATATTCACTGGGAATACCTTTAGTGATCACTGCATCCATTTGGCTGAGCCCTCTCACTATATCATATAACCTAATGTGCTCCCGGACTTATTAATGAGTGATACATTAATAGATCTACCACATAATCACAGATAAAGTAAGAGAGGAAAACTGTTACTGAGGAACACGTGATACCAAGTCTTAAAATACTCTGGGAAAGGTTTGAACTACTCGCTGGCTAGGAAACTGCTGAATCATGCCCTTAGGCTCATACCGAAAATAGTGTTTCATTTGGCAAAGCCCATACAGGCTATCAGTGTTCCCTATTGTTGAAAGCCTGCTAAATAGCTGCTGATCCCAAAGATGAAGAAGCATTCTACAGACTTTTCTGCCTCCTTGAGAGAAAGAGAATAGCAAGTACGTTTTCTCCTACAGTAGCTCTCCCATTCACATTAGCTTTTAACAGAACAATAAAGGCCCAAAAATATTTCCAAAGCATTCTGTGAACTTTCTGAGTTTGAGACAGCTTAGAAGAAACTTCACTTGCCTTTTCACACACATAGCATTGATGGGTAGCAGGTATCACTCATCTCTCAGTTGCAGTCCTCTCTGGTGGGACTGTGATGTTCTCTGTACATAGTCTGTAAGTCATTTCTTAGACCTAGAGGGAGAAAAGAGCTTTTACTTCATCATTTAAAGAAGATTGAATTAATATGAGGAAAGTGGTTCTTTCTGAGGTCTTGGAAAAGGTGACTCCTTAATGACCTTAACAAGGAGGGAGAGGTTTTAAAAAGTTGAGTTCAAAAGCTTCAGCTGGGTTAATTATGTTCTCTAATAGGCTTTGTAATGACTATGTTTCCTGGCCTTTGGCATCATAGGCAGAAGGAGAAACCAGAGCTGCCCTCTGAATTTCTCTGGGTGCCTTGTTACCTCCTCCCTTATTCCTTCTGCCCCGGTGTGATGGAGCCCTAGGCTGAAGTCCTAGGGTTTATCAGCAGAAAGGGTGCAACGCAGGCTGCTGGTATGAACTTGGCAAAGTCCATCTAAGGTGGCCAGGCACCCCTCTTCCTGCAGCATGAGTTTCAGCCCCTTTCTGGCCCTTGTGCCAGTGTGCAGGGCCTCTTGCTTTGGCCCTAGCCTCGCCCTGGGAGCGTTAGCCCTGCTAGTGGGACAGGTCATGCAGCACAGCCCCTTCATCAAAGCTGCCAGGGGACAGGCACTGAGAAATTGCAGGGAGAAGCCTAAGAAGGGAAGAAATATTGTAGCAGTTTTCTCTGCTCAATCTGGGAGTGTTAATTCCCACCCCTCTGGCCAGCTTGACCTCTGCAGTGGCTGACTGCCACCCGTGTAATATCTGACCATTCAAAACACTTGCTGTTTTTCAAAAGAACAGAAAGTATGTTACCCTCTAGCCATCTGCCCTGTAACCTTTATTCAAGAATTGGGGTATCACATAATGAAACATTCTCAAGCACTTTTTATTACAGGAGAGGTAAGAAAAATGCCTGCAGTGACACAGACACTTGAAGTTGCACCTCTTGCATTTTCTCTGGAACTTACATGTATTTTTTCTTGCAAATGAAATCCATCTTTGAAAAGCAAAATAATCTCTGGGCAGGAAGCGTGGGCAGCCCAGCTCTCCAGTCTCTGTGGAGAGCAGTTTCCTCAGAAAGCAGAGGATGGTATTTCCAGAGTTTCCTTTACAGAACTTTAAATTGTGGTAGGTTGGACACATGAGGTCTGCTGAAGAGACAAGCTGAGTTAATTTGTTCCTTTAGCGAAGCTGCCTGGCACGGGCCATCCCCTGTATCCACACTGCAGAGGGGGTTACAGGTACTCTGTGCTATGCGTTTCTGCTATAGAGAATGAACCCTCAACACACGATAATTACAGCTACCTTTGTGCTATGTATTTCTCACAAGTTCATGAGTAATTCACTGAACTCTTCAGCACAGTGGTAATTAGGTAATTCCTCTTGGTCTCTGCCCCATAGGTTACTCTTTTTCCTGAAATCCACAAACACATTTTACTTCTTGGTCCTGCTTCTCTAGATTTCAACAGCAAATGACTAAGAGTACCGGAGTCGAGAAACAGCAGTCCCCTGTGCTCATCAAGCCCAAGCCACAAGTGACCTGTATAAATTAACCTTCAGTCAGGGTCAACTGTCTCACTCCAGATGAACTCAGAGGCAGGAGGAAGATCTGCAAGTGGTTTACTCTAGTGTGACAAGTGATGCTTCAGGGCAAGGGAGCAGCGAGAAATGGGAACATCTACTGATAAATTAAAGGTCTGAAGGGTGCCAGGATTTAAATAATGACTGGAAGAGAGGTACCACGTGAAACCACACACTTCGGGATCTGTGTGTCCTCTGTCACACACCGCTGCTGGGCTGCCATACTTCCTACTTCCTTAACGTTTGATACACTCTTATCATCCCAGTCAGAGCTCTCCAACACACTCTCCTATGGGTGCTGGACAAACCTTCATTTGCAGAAACTGCCTTCTCCCTCTCCTCTCTTGCTATCAGCCATGCTTTGCTGCCCTGTGAAGGCCAGTCAGAACCGTCTTTTCCATTTCTAACCAATGTTTGTACTTAAGGCTTCCAGAATTGGTTTACTTTCCCCATCCTATTGTTTTGTGATCGGAGCCAAACTTCTGGTATAATTTATTTAGCATGATGTAAGATAAGAGCTGCTGACTCATGCTCAAGCACATCTAATAATGCCTTGTATCACTTCCTCAGGATGATCTTGCGAAACTGGTCTTTCCCTTTTCTTGACCAGTGTTCTTCGTAGATGTAAGCAAAGTTAGCTGAATAAAAATGTGTTGTAGGAATTGCAGTCAGTACTGCTGAGGTGAGTTACCTATTTTATTGCTTAAACTTTTATTCAGTAAAGTTTTCACAGGCAGCAATATATAATGACTAAATTGTTTTTAATGTGTCTAATAAGAAGCAGAATAACATCCTGATATCCTTTTATTTTGAAGTGTTAACAAGGAGGATTAGAACTGTAACTTTTTTGTTAACAGTTCTGTCTTTTAATGAAGAGAATTAGAAGACCAAAATGGTCACAGGTAAATCAGTCTCTGAATATATATCTTTATTACTTTGGTATAACATTGGCTTGCTGTCCTTTACAAAGGTGAAAGATCCTGGAATTCATAATAGCAGTGCATGGAGATGCACAGAATTACCTCAAGTAATGCTTAAGTATGATCCCCAGTAATGCTGCACACATTCAGCAAACTACAGAAACAAAAGGCGCTGCCGCCTTGGTCGTCTTGTTTGGCACTAGGCTGCAGGTAAGGCTGCACCCTGACGCTCAGTCCATGCAAACAACCGATAACCTGCTGAAGTGCCACTGATTGGGTACCTCATCAGACCCCTCTTGTCTGGTGTCAAATTTTTCAAAGAATTTATCTTCAGCAAATAGGTGATGCATGGGAAATGTACAGACCCAGAAATCAGCACCTATCCTGAACACACGGGTGCAACTTCCATGGTTTGGAGCTCTGTGGATGTGGAGGTATGTGGCTAGGGCAGAGGAGTAATGCTGATCTGTCCTTCAATTCCTTCATCACGTTTAAGAGGTCCTACAACTGCCAGAAAGAGCTGAGGTTATTAATGTGATCTTCTAGCACTTCAGTTGCCATGCTCTGATGCCCACCTAACCTATGTCCTCTGTGGCCGAGTGGGGAACGCCAACTGGACAGCAACTGCAGCATGGGAAAGAAGTACAAAATCAGGCTGAAGT